>NW_010529524.1:42949-56083 GCF_000687285.1 Phaethon lepturus | reverse complement strand
CCCTCGGGGCGGGTGTCTACTACTGGCCGCTGGATCAAGGGGAGCCTGTGGATAAAGCCTTCTTACTCCAGTTACAGGAAGTATCATGGTCGCAGGCTCTCATCCTGCTGGGGGACTTCACCCCAATGTCTGCTGGAAAAGTAGCACGGCAAGCTGTAGGCAATCCAAGAGACTCCTGGAGTTCATGGAGGATAACTTCTTAAGCCAGGTAATAGGCAGCCCGACCAGAAGGGACGCGATACTGGACCTGTTTGTCACCTGTTGGTGACATCAAGATTGGAGGCAGCCTGGACTGCAGCAATCATGCACTGGTGGAGTTCACAGTCCTGCGGAATATGGGGCAGGTGAAGAGTAAAGACAGGACCCTGACTTTTAGGAAAGCAACCTTCCAGCTCTTCAGGGAGTTAGTCAATAGAACCCCCTGGGAAACTGTGCTTAGAGATGAGGGAGCAGAACAGAGCTGGCAGGTCTTTAAGGATGCTTTCCATAGAGCACAAGAGCCCCAGGTGTAAGAAATCAGGAAAGGAAGACAAGTGACTGGCATGGCTGAGTCAATACCTGCTGGGCAAACTAAAGGGGAATAAGAAAGTGCACAGGCAATGGAAGCAGGAACAGGTATCCTGGGATGAGTACAAGGATGCTGCCCAGTTGTGTAGGGATGAGGTCAGGAGGGCCAAAGCGCAGCTAGAGCTGAACTTGGCAAGGGATGCAAAGAATAATAAGGAGGGTTTCTATAAGTATGTCAGCCAGAAATGGAAGGTCAAACAAAATGTGCCCTCCTTGATGAGTAAGACTGGCAGACTGGTAACAGTGGACGAAGAGAAGGCTGAGGTGCTCAGCAACTTCTTTGCCTCTATCTTCACTGGCAATCTCTCTTCTCACACCTTTTGAGGGGACAGACTACAAGATGGGGACTGGAGGAACAAAGTCCCTCCCACTGTACGAGAAGATCAAGTTTGAGAACACCTGAGGAACCTGAACATACGTAAGTGTATGGGACCTGACAAGATGCATCCCAGAGTCCTGAGGGAACTGGTTGATGTTGTGAGCTGGGTCATTCTGTGTATCTACTGGGTAGGTATAGAGACCTACAAAGGGAAGGAACTTCTCAGATTGTCTTGGAGAACAGGTCCTCCAGGTGACATTGTCTGCCCTAGCATATGTAGATGCATAATTATAATTCTGCCTCCCTTACATATTTTTTGTGCACACATATTCATTAAAAAAAGTTAATACAGTTTAAGGGAAAAATAAAAAACTTGAATTTAACACAGTAACCAGAATTATTACTTGATCCCTCTGTAAGGAAAACAAGTTGACAAATCCTGCTGGGAAAATAAATAAAAATACATTATTTTAATCTTGTAATTTTAGTTCTTCCACATACAGCGATCTACATATTAATAACTATGGCATTCTTTTTAACAAGAGCTATAACATGAAATATTAGGCTGATGTTTTTCCCCCCTAGTGCTAAGTACAACATATTGCAAGAGAAGAATGAAAGTGTGACCTGGATCAAGTTTGAAATTCACAAGTTTATGTCTTCTTAAATTACCTTCCTGAGTCTGTGCACAGAAATGTATGACTGACTATGTGTATGCCCATGTGTTCACATCTGTATCTTTGTGGATAAACATGTTTCAGCTTGCTATGCCTATATCCTGACCACATATAAAAAGCAAGCTCCAGCCTAACTGCATGTGTACACGTAATGCCCAAGCCAGTTAACTTCACTGTTTCAGCTGATCTTATTGTCTTGGGAATAGCACTTCTCTAACATGGCTGGACAGCATCTGGTTGGCATAGTGTGGGCACACACCTATACACATGTTTTTGGAGACACAGCCTAGAATCTCAATTCTCCTCTTGTCACGTAAGTCTAAAAATATTAACCTTATGCAAAGGTATGCAAAGGTTGGGTTTTTTTCCCACTTGATTTTCCAGAAAAACTTTTTTTTTTTTTCCTCACGAACAAGATCCTTGACCCTTAGAGTTGTATTGTGCATCTGCCTGAACCTTGGAGCTTTCACTTGATAATATCCAGCGAGTTTTTTGAGGTCTTGGTTTTTCAGGTGATCTTTCACTTTTTATTATTTAATTCCATCCCATTTCTACTGCCATTTGGTTCTTCCTGTATAGAGCTCCTCCTGTACAGTGTAATATTCTGCAAGTGTTATTGAGCATCCAGTAGGATCTTTGAAAGTCCATTTAGTAATCTTGTCAAACTCGTTAATACCACTTAGTGACTGTTATTCAATTACTTTGTCTCTAATTACTTAGATGCTTAATACTTACTGATATGGATTCAGTCCTCTGATATGCTAAGAGTTGAAAGCCTTATTTTGGAGATTTTAAGTGTCATTCATAGGTGTGGTCATTTAACTTTAGCTAACAGCGGAGTGTTCACCCAGCCACTCACTCACTCCCCTTCCTCGACAGGACATGGAGAGAAAAGAGGATGAGAAAGCTTGTGGGTCAAGATAAAGATAGGGAGATTGCTTACAGTTTACTGTCACAGGCAACACAGACTAAACTTGGGGAAAGTTAATTTAATTTATTGCCGATTTGGGTAGAGAAGCAAGAAGATAAACATTAAATCAACACCTTTCTTCCCATTCTTTCCAGGTCCTTCCCTCCATACTGCTGTGGAGTAGTGAGACACTCTGAGCAGCACAGTGGGGATGTGTGTTTGGGGGGGGGTGGTGTTACAGTCAGTACATAGTAGTTTCTCTCTGCTGCTCCTTCCGTCTCAGACTTTTCCTCTGCTCTGTCGGGGGCTCTCCACGGGTGACAGTACCTTCAGGAATACCTAAATTCTCCAACACAAGTCCTCCCAGGCCACAGTAGGTATCTACTTCGCAGTGGAGCACCTCCTTCTGCTTCTCTGACCTTGGTATTTTCTCTATTGTTTGTCACTCTTTTTGTTCCCTCCTCCTCTCTATGTGCAGTGTTTTCGACCCTTTCTTAAATACATTTTCCCAGAGGTGCCACCAGCTTGGCTGATAGGCTCACCTGTCTTCTGTGGTGGGTTGATTGTGGAGTTGGCTGGAACAAGCTGTGTCTGGCACAAGGCAGATGTTGTCCTCTTCCCACAGAAGCCACCCCAGCAGCCTCATCCCCTTTTCTCTCCCCCTCCCCACTACAAAAACCTTGCTACCTATGCCCAATACATTAGTTTTACACTTTCATAAATATAGTTACAGTACTTAGAGTGTAACATTACAGTAATTTTATTTCAACTATTTGCTCCTTTTGGGATAGTTTTTCACATCAGATAATGAGGCTTTGGATGAAAAATGGAGGAGTTGTTTCAGTACTTTGAAAGAGCTATTCTTTCTAATCTATAGATTTTAGAGCCAAAAGGGTACTAAAAGTTATCTGGTCTAAGGTCTTATATAATACAGATTATAAAGTTTCAGCCATGAATTTTCCTTGTAATCCATTTTGTTCTGATCCTGACAAATGGTGTTTGACTAAATGATATGTGTTAGCCGTTGTTAGAAGCTGCAAAATAACACTGTTGAACTCAGCAGTCATAGCCACTGTCTTCAGTTTGAGGTAAGTATGAGGAATGACCAAGCTCCTTTACAGAATCACATGGCTGAAACTGTTGGCACCCTTAACCAATACCCAGGCACGTGAGAAATCTCAAGTAGTAGTTGTATCGTATGTTCTAAGACGTTTGATGGAGAATGCTTACACTGTCTATTTAAATAAAAAAAAAAAAGAAATAAGAGTTCACAGAAATATAAAAAAATATAAAAGAAATATAAAAATGAAGACAAAAGCCACCAAACACAGCCAGGAAAACTTTTGCAGCATGACTGATTGATAAGCAGATTGGAGAAGTTTTGCACAATGTGTGAAAGGGAATAAAGAAACTAGTTTGGCTGTTTTCTTCACAGAAAATTTTCCATGCATTTCTTGTAACGTAAACACC
Source organism: Phaethon lepturus (assembly GCF_000687285.1). Lineage (NCBI taxonomy): Eukaryota > Metazoa > Chordata > Aves > Phaethontiformes > Phaethontidae > Phaethon > Phaethon lepturus. Next base: position 52,140 of record NW_010529524.1, on the reverse strand, counting down.
AATACATGGAAGAAATACCAGATTCTTTATACATTTCTCTTTTTCATATAAATAAACAACTTCAGGACAAAAAAAAAAATATTACTTGGAAAAAAAATCCCCTATTTTCCATGCAGCTATATAGTCTTAATTTATAGATTTTTAAACATATAAAGAACCTAATGTTTTTCTCTTTGTAAAAATTCATTATACTCAGGTCTTTATGTCATTAGCACCATCTATTTCCTTTCTACACAATGCATTCCATGACTCAAACATCAGCTGTTCCAGTAAAACAAAGAGTAGTTTTCTATTGACATCTGTGACAGAAATCTTCCCGTTCAGCACACAAATAGGAGACTAACACTCCTACTCAAATAAACTGGTGCAACGGAGCTGTGTTGATTTACCAAAGCAATAATAACTTATTGGCAATGTCTGTAAGGTATATTCAGTCTCGCTGTCAATGTTCAGTTTAACTGAAGTGAACCTTGGTGTATCAGTCTACCAGCATGTGGTCAGGAACCTGAATAGTTCTCACTTGAAGAACCAGTGAACAATGACTGTCATCAGCTTTTATATATAGATTTCCCTCCTAATAATCTAAGGTGTTGAGACTGGCTGGTGAATATTCAGGAGTTGCAATGTATCTGGAATAGTGTGGCCAGCAGGAGTAGGGAAGTGATCGTGCCCCTGTACTCAGCACTGGTGAGGCCGCACCTTGAATACTGTGTTCAGTTTTGGGCCCCTCACTACAAGAAGGACATTGAGGTGCTGGAGCGTGTCCAGAGAAGGGCAACAAAGCTGGTGAGGGGGCTGGAGCACAAGTCTTATGAGGAGCAGCTGAGGGAACTGGGGTTGTTTAGTCTGGAGAAGAGGAGGCTGAGAGGAGACCTTATTGCTCTCTACAACTACCTGAAAGGGGGTTGTGGCGACGAGGGTGTTGGTCTCTTCTCCCAAGTAACTAGTGATAGGACAAGAGGAAATGGCCTCAAGTTGCGCCAGGGGAGGTTTAGATTGGATATTAGGAAAAATTTCTTCACTGAGAGGGTGGTCAGGCATTGGAACAGGCTGCCCAGGGAGGTGGTGGAGGCGCCATCTCTGGAAGTGTTCAAGAAACGTGTGGATGTGGCGCTTCAGGACATGGTTTAGGGGACATGGTGGCACTGGATTAACGGTTGGACTTGATGATCTTGAAGGTCCTTTCCAACCTAGTGTTTCTGTGATTCTGTGATTCTGTGATTCTGTATCTGGAAGGCATATCTCTAAGAGGTGGTCAGAAGCACCCCAAGTTCAGTAGTTTAGTCATTGTTACTAAATGGAGTATTTGCATGAAGGACAGTAAATTAATTCCCAGTTACTTTCTGACAATCTGCTGTGCCATATTTTCTGACAATAGTAGAAACATTTTGTCTCATCCTTCAATGGTGGGCAATCTCAACAGATGGGCAATCAAACATAGCTTAACTGCAGGTTAAAAAGGGAAAAGTCAATAAAGAGAAATGTGTACAAAGGGCAAAGCTGTTAACAGAAATTTATTGATGTTCTTCAGTGTCTTGTCCAAGCCTTGCTCTTTATTGCTCTACTTCTATCCTTACAGGAAAGAATCACTGAAGTCCACATATAGAAAATAAACAGAGCAGCTACTACCCAAACCTCACTGTTTCCCTCGAATCAACAGCTGCTTTTTGAAACCCGTTGCTTTTGTCAAGTGAGGCTGTGGTTTAATTCCAGAGGCTTGCCTGTGAGTGAGGAAAGCACAGCCAAAGACACCAGCAATGTGATTCAACTTTCAGCAGCCCAGACAGAGTTAAGCCTCTGGAATTGTTACCCCCTAAAGGAAGATAAAACCCCAGGCAAGGGAATTAGTGTGAACTTGCACATTAAACAGGCATGTATAAGGATGAAAAGGATGCCTGCTCCCTTACTGTGGTTACTTAGTATTGTTCTGAGTAACATTAGTAATTATACTAACTAACCACTAAGACAAAGGGAAAAGGAAACAAGAAAAAAGAGGGGATTAATAAAAATTGGGGATGGCAAAATATATGTTTATTTTGAAAATTAGTCAGAAAGATATGTACATAAGAAAGAGTTAGAAACACAGCGACTCTAGGAATCACTCTTGCAAGCCAGTGTATTAGATGGGATTATAAGAGCTTTTTTTCCTGAAGGCTGTGGTAATTCGTATGATTCAGTTTTGATTTTCATTAAAATGAAGGGAGAAGCTGTATTTTAACTACAATAAAGCATACAGGCTGAAGGCTTGCTACTGGGAATTTGCACTCAGAGGAGAGGGGTAGTGCTCTGTTCAAACACAAGGTCTAGGCACTGAAATGTAAGTTTCTTTAATTCTCCTTGTATCTTGATACTAAAGCAAAAATCAAGAAGTATTTTCAAAGAAGCCTAAAGGTACTCAAACCTCAATGACTTTTAATAACATTTTCATGTCAACAGCCTTGGTGTCTTTTGAAAACCTCCACCTAGAAGACTAGTGGAAGTTGGAATAGCCTTAGGGCTTTGCTTATTCATGTTTCGTTGCTTTTGTCTCTTGCGTGGGGTTTTTTATGTCTTTTATTCCACATTTGTTGTGGAGGGTGGTAGGAGGGGAAGGAAGAAGAACCTTCTCCACTAGATTTATGCAAAGAAATAGGGTCAATATTATAAGCAGAGGAAAAGGTTTAAAGGAGATTTACAGTACTGGATTTCCAGAAATATTTAAATGCAAAGTAAATAAACTTCTTATCCATTGTACAGATTACAGATGTTAATGTCTGACAATTTTGAAATGAATGCATTGTTTAATCTAAATCAGTTTACCCACATATTTTGAAAAGAAGATTCATCCTGCTGCTTTAATTTGTAGTGACTACTCTGTATTTAGCATGATTTATTTACATGAAATAATTTCATAAATAGAAGCAGATCATTATGGAGACAAAGGGAATGATGATTTTATTGACAGCTTGGATTAAGTTAATTTAAGTATTTATTTATTCTCTAGCCAAAATTTAATGTTCAGATTTGTTTTGCAGTTTGCTTTAAGGTATTTTTCTCCCCAGAGACCAAGATGTCTCTGCGAATCATTTTACTCTGTTGTCTTAATTGTTAAATCTTGTGATAATTTGTATCCTGCTAATGTACAACATGATAAATTCTGAGGATGTCTCCCACCTCCCTTTGCATATGCGTATCTGACTTTTTGAAAATGTTTTTGCTTAGAAGGACTTCTGGCTCTGGGTGGTCGATTCTGTATGCACGTATGTGTTAAATCACTTTTTTATCTGAATATACTAACACATACACATATGCGCATGGTAACAGAGGGACTTGAACATATATTTTTTCTTGTTAAAGGTAGTTGAGGGAAAGGTGTCAATGAATGAAAGAAATATATGTTCTCTGTGTTTAATGAAACTTCAGAGACTTTCAAGAATTCTGGTCTTTTAAATAGTCAGAAAATTGAAAATATAAAACCGAACAAAAATTACCGGGTTCTCTGGAGTCAGGAAGGGAAACCAATATATTTGATGCATAATTTAAATAAGAACTCAGAAGACTTTTTAATTTAATTTGTTGACATTATTTTTGTTGGTGTTATTTTTGTATTTATTTTATTTTTAACTCCTTGAAGATGTTGGTGGGACAAATTCTGCTCTTATTTATAGTGATATATATCCAAAGTAACTGGATGAATATAGTTGTTTGGAATTAGAACAAAACTTTTTTTTTTTGTTTGTTTGTTTGTTTGTTTCCCAAATAGATGCCACTTATTTATTGAAAGCTAAAGTTCCAATGGAACCTTTCTTGGGAAATGATTTATCAGATCCAAGATGACATGGAATGTATCATGTTTTTGTCCACCCCTCAGAATATTAAGATAGTTTGAATATTCAGGTGGTAGGAAACTTAGATCACAGTCCCTAATTTCCCTAATAAAAGTCATAAGTTTGAATATGGTTTTCATATAATAATAGAGAAGCTTAAATAGACGACGTTACTTTCTCTGATCCAATGAATTAAATCTTGGAAAAATTAAATCCTGGATGAAATTGTTGGATGAGAAAAAACATTTTCCACGATGATGTACTGAGGTTTCCCAGGGGAAGGGGACAGGGATGGAGAAGGGGATGGGGATGGGGACGGGAAGGGAAGGTGAAAAACAAGGCTTTTCTCATATAGGGTCATTGAAGTCGGTAACAAAATGTAGCATCAATCAGTAGAATACAGATGGATTAAAGGGGGCTTTTTAAAAACCTCCATGAAAATTCTTCATCTCCTAATGGGGACAGAAGGACAGGACAGGCCCATGTGGGCACAGAAAATCCATCTTAGTATCTTCCTTCCTCTTTCCAAACCCCAGAAACAAGCTTTGATTGTAAGAAGGAATAAGGATAAAAAAAAAATCCTGTTTCTACTTTATTTTTGAAGTGAAATGTAGACTTCAGCACTTTCGCATTTCCTTATAAGTTTGGATTTCATTGTCGGCATCGTAAGATATTCTATACATATTTCTCATAGTTAGCCCTTATCCTCACCTCATACAGAACCAGCTAAACCCCTTTCATGGAACTACCGATGGGGTTTTGTCAAGTTCCTAACTTCCCAAACCCTTTAAAACAAAATTTCTTTTTGTATAGGATCTGTCAAACAGATTAACGAAGAGAGGCAGAGAGGGTACATTTGGGAAAGATAGGTCTTTGAAAACACAGAGCAACTGTGAGTGTGTTCAGTTCTTTGGCCAAGATGCTTGACTTTTCAAAGTCTGAGAAAAGTTTTGAGGGGTATGAATTTTACATGAGCTACCATATATCACTGGATTTGTTTCTTTGACAGTGCCAATTTTTTAGCTCATTAATACCATTTTCGGTGGGTGATTTAATCATTCATATGTAGGGGAGATTCAGTTTCCTGTATCTTAGGTATGGCTCATTAATGGCTCATTTCTTAAAAGTGTTTGCCAACTTTAGTTCAGCCATGGTCCCCAGTATATCCAAATAGTGGTCAGATACAATATATTCTTCATAATGTGCTTTCTAATGATTGCCCAGCTTATGTCAGGAGCAAAGGATATGAAAGATATTGGCCCCAGCTGTCTACTGTTCTAGCATTAGCTATAATTTGCTAAATCAGCTTGGAGTAAATATCTAGTATCTAGTAAATTTTGTTTACTATATTTGAGGCCAAACTAAGCACAGGATACATGTGCGTGCAGCTGATATAGATCAGCGATTCTTGCTGCTGCAACTCTCCTGTGAAGTATGTTGAATAAATATGATTTCTTCTTCATCATTCTTCTTTGCTTCTTGGATTTTTTTTTTTTTGTTAGAAGATTCAAAAAATAACCATTTCTCATGCATACCATGTTGCTTTCCAGATTCAGTTACAGTATATTTTATATTTTGTTCCGGACTATTTATTTCTGTGAGTGTCTTTTTGAACTTTATTGTACCATTTTCCCTAGTAAGTGATTAATTGATGTTCCTGTATTTTGTCAAATCAAAAGAATGAAGTTTTTACTCAGTGTATCCCTAGTCTGGTTTTTATGATTCCTGTCTCTGATGCACAGAAGGAGGTCAATTCACTTTGTAAAAGAGTTTGGGTGATGAGTGGTATATTTTTTTCTACTTTTTATGACAATAAGAGCCTTAAAAGTAATGTGCTGAGACTTCAGAAGAAAAACAATTAATGACAGAAACTGGATAGAAGAAACTACATGGAACAGATCTCCACAAATAATGGGTAATTGTTTAGGCTGCTACCACCACTCAGCCTGCTATTAAATCTTTAGATGTTTTATTTTAATATTGTTCTGGAAGTAAGAACTTGAACCTAAGTCTTTCCCCTGAGCAATTGGTCTAAAAGTCAAGTTAATGAATAATTCATGCATATTCTTTTCTTCTCTCTATCATAAATACTTGGTCATTTCATGAAAACAGAATTAAATACATCAGGGGAAAATGAAAATTCACTATTTATGAAATTATATCACATTTAATATTTTTCTATGGAAGTGAAGTCAAATCCTCTGACAGAACAAATTTTCACTCCCTGGGACAAGAAATCAATGAAATAATGAATACTGGATACCAGATTTCCATTGCCTTTGGCACTTAACCTGCGAACAGGCAGATGTCTGTATATCCCATTTGAGGGATAAGAACCTTCTCATAGCAATGAATAAACCACCATGGTCTTCAAAGCGGTTGAGATTAATGCATCCTTTTCTGACATCCTTTTGACTTTCTTTGGCATCTGACTACATTAGTAGGATAGCTTTCCTGTATCCAGCTCCCAGATGCTTAATTCCTTCTAGGCATGAAGCTAAGAAGTAAACACCTCAAACATACAGAGGCATGGAATTAGAAAGGCTGGAGACTGGGTGCTGCAATAATCACTCTTGCAATACTTTGCTCTTTTCTGAATCTGCTTCTCAGATTCTCTCTAACTTCATATGAAGAGAATAGTTCTTCCTTACTTTTCAGCAATAAATATCTGCAACCTATCCTGATGCACCGTCTTAGGGTGCAGATAAACATCTTATTCCAAGATATACTAGAATCATAGAATCAAAGAATCATTAAGGTTGGAAAAGACCTCTAAGATCATCAAGTCCAACCGTTGACCCAACACCACCATGGCCACTAAACTATGTCCTGAAGTGCCATATCCACACGCTTTTTGAACACCTGCAGTGATGGTGACTCCACCACTACCATGGGTAGCCTGTTCCAATGTTTGACCACTCTTTCAGTAAAGAAATTTTTCCTAATATCCAGTCTAAACATCCCCTAGCACAACTTGAGGCCATTTCCTCTTATTCTATTGCTTGTTACTTGGGAGAAGAGACCAGCACTCACCTCACCACAAACTCCTTTTAGGTAGTTATAGAGAGCGATGACTCCAGACTTCTCCAGAAACCCAGTTCCCTCAGCTGCTCCTCATCAGATTTGTTCTCTAGACCCCTCACCAGTGTCATTGCCCTTCTCTGGACATGTTCCAGCACCTCAATGTCCTTCTTGTAGTAAGGGGCCCAAAACTGAACACAGTATTCAAGGTGCGGCCTCACCAGTGCTGAGTACAGGGGCACGATCACTTCCCTACTCCTGCTGGCCACACTTTTTCTAATACAGGCCAGGATGCTGTTGGTCTTCTTGGTCACCTGGGCACACTGCTGGCTCATGTTCAGCCGGCTGTCAACCAGCATGCCCAGGTCCTTTTCTGCTGGGCAGCTCTCCAGCCACTCCTCCCCAAGCCTGTGGCGTTGCAAGGGGTTGTTGTGACCCTTATAGGACCCAGCACTTGGCCTTGTTGAACCTCATACAGTTGACCTCGGCCCATCAACCCAGCCTGTCCAGATCCCTCTGTAGAGCCTTTCCGCCCTCAAGCAGATCAACACTCCCACCCAACTTGGTGTCATCTGCAAACTTACTGAGGGAACACTCAATCCCCTCATCCAGATCATCAATAAAGAAATTAAACAAGACTGGCCCCAAAACTGAGCCCTGGGGAACACCGCTTGTGACCAGCTGCCAGCTGAATTTAACTCCATTCACCACAACTCTCTGGGCTATACTGTCCAGCCAGCTTTTTACCCAGCGAAGAGTACACCTGTCTAAGCCACGAGCCGCCAGTTTCTCCAGGAGAATGTTGTGGGAGACACTGTCAAAGGCTTTACTAAAGTCCAGATAGACAACATCCACAGCCTTTCCCTCATCTACTAGGCGAGTCACCTGGTCATAGAAGGAGATCTGGTTGGTCAAGCAGGATCTGCCTTCCACAGACCCATGCTAGCTGGGCCTGATCCCTTGGTTGTCCTGCACATGCCCTGTGAGGGCCCTCAAGATGAGCCACTCCATGATCTTCCCTGGTATGGACGTCAGGCTGACAGGCCTGTAGTTCCCTGGATCCTCCTTCCAACCCTTCTTGCAGATGGGCATCACACTGGCAAGCCTCCAGTTGTTTGGGACCTCCCCTGATAACAAGGACTGCTGATACATAGTGGGGATTGGCTTGGCAAGCTCCTCCGCCGGTTCCCTCAATACTCTTGGGTAGATCCCATCCAGCCCCATAAACTTGTGAGTGTCCAGGTGGTGTAGCAGGTCATCTAGATCTACTAGAAGGACAACATTAAGATAGAAGAGAATTTTGGCACTTTCCACAAAGAACTTACTTGCTTCAAGGATCTAGCACATATTCAGTTTATCATTTTATAGAAAAATAGAAAGGAACACAAAATTGAGAGGTGGATTCCCCTCACTGGGACATTAGCATCAAGAATACTTCAAGTAAGGAGATAAATAATCCATCTGGAATGCACATTCTAAAGAGAGAATTATCTGTTTATCTATAAATTTATGTAAGTAATTCATTACAGTCCATTAGCAAAAATACTCATGGTTGATATAGTATTACTGTTATTGCTATTAATACTGCTACTGCTGTTGCTGTTGCTGTTGCTGTTGTTGTTGCTGTTACTATAATTGGAGTTATTATTATCTCATCTTCCAGTCATGAACCCAAGATTGCTCTTCCAGGTGGGCAGAGATGAAGCGGCAACTCATAGCCCAATAGAGATCAAAAGAGACTTCAGGGCCTTGGGACAGGTGGTAAGGGAATCTGGAGCACAGGCTATTTTTTTCCTCCCTCCTTCAAGTTGCAGGCAGCAACATAGGAAGGAACAGACGGGCCCAGTCTATTAATACATGGCTCCATGACTGGTGCCACCACCACAATTTCAGATTTATAATAATAGGATGGCCTACATGGCACCTGGATTGCTGGCATCAAATGGAATTAACCTTTCTCAAAGAGGGAAGAGAGTCTTTGTTCCCAAGCTAGTGGTGGTCATTGACAGGGCTTTCAACTAGACTTGGAATGAGAGGGGAATAAAATCAGGCTTACCCACAACAAGCTGTGGTATGACACAGCAAGATCAGAGGGATGGGGTGCTAGTGAGGTGCCTCAGCCTGCTGCACCAGAGAAAGACCTCAAAGGAACTAAAAGGTGTTCCTCTAAGAGGGTGACACAGCCAACAGCCCAGCTGAAGTGCCTCTACACCAACACACACAGCATGGGCAACAAACAAGAGGAGTTGGAAGCCATCATGCTGCTGACATTACTGACACATGATGAGACGAATCCCATGACTGGAATGCAGCTATCGATGGCTACAGGCTGTTGATAAGGGGAGAGCGAGTGAGGAAGCGGGG
>NW_010529524.1:26029-42906 GCF_000687285.1 Phaethon lepturus | reverse complement strand
ACCCTCATGGCGGGTGTCTACTACTGGCCGCTGGATCAAGGGGAGCCTGTGGATAAAGCCTTCTTACTCCAGTTACAGGAAGTATCATGGTCGCAGGCTCTCATCCTGCTGGGGGACTTCAACCACCCCAATGTCTGCTGGAAAAGTAGCACGGCAAGCTGTAGGCAATCCAGGAGACTCCTGGAGTTCATGGAGGATAACTTCTTAAGCCAGGTAATAGGCAGCCCGACCAGAAGGGACATGATACTGGACCTGTTGGTCACCAACACGTGTGAGCTAATTGGTGACATCAAGATTGGATGCAGCCTGGACTGCAGTGATCATGCACTGGTGGAGTTCACAGTCCTGCGGAATATGGGGCAGGTGAAGAGTAAAGTCAGGACCCTGACTTTTAGGAAAGCAACCTTCCAGCTCTTCCAGCTCTTTAGAGCTGGCAGATCTTTAAGGACGCTTTCCATAGAGCTCAAGAGCTCTTGATCCCCAGGTGTAAGAAATCAGGAAAGGAAGACAAGGGACTCACATGGCTGAGTCAAGACCTGCTGGGCAAACTAAAGGGGAATAAGAAAGTGTTTAACAGTACTGTTTAATATCTTCATCAATGACATAGTGGGATTGTGTGTACCCTCATCTAGTCTGCAGACAAAACCAAGCTGAATGGTGCAGTTGACATGCCTGAGGGACCAGATGCAATCCAGAGGGACCTGGACAGGCTTGAGGAATGGGCCGGTGTGAACCTCATGAGGTTCAAAACGGCAAAGTGCAGGGTCCTGCACCTGGGTTGGGGCAACACCTAGTATCAATACAGACTGGGCTATGAAGGGTTTGAGAGTAGCCCTGCTGAGAAGGACTTGGAGGTACTGGTGGATGAAAAGCTGGGCGTGAGCCACCAGTGTGCGCTCGCAGACCAGAAGAGCAACCACATCCTGTGCTGCATCAAAAGAAGCGTGGCCAGGAGGTTGAGGGAGGTGATTCTGTCCCTCTACTGCGCTCTGGTGAGACCCACCTGCAGTACTGCATCCAGCTCTGGATCCTTCAACACAGGAAAGACATGGACCTGTTGGAGAAGGTCCAGAGGAGTGCCACAAAAATGATCAGAGGGACGGAACACCTCTCCTATGAGGAAAGGCTGAAAGAGTTGGGGTTGTTCAGCCAGAAGAGAAGTCTTCCAGGAGACCTTATTGCAGCCTTCCCATGCTTAAAGGGAGCATATAAGAAAGATGGGGACAGGCTTTTTAGCAGGGCCTTAAGTGATAGGACAAGGGGTAATGGTTTTAAACTAAAAGAGGATAGATTTGGACTAGATAGAAGGAAGAAATTTTTCACAATGAGGGTGGTGAACCACTGGACGGGGTTACCCTGAGCATTGGGAGATGCCCCATCGCTGGAAACATTCCAGGTCAGGTTAGGTGGGGCTCTGATCAACCTGATGTAGTTGAAGATGTCCCTGTTGCTTGCAGGGGGGGTTGGACTAGATGACCTTAAAAGGTCCCTTTCATTCTAAAGATTCTATGATTCTATGGTTCTATGATCTTATTGTCCTATTTTCAGTTTCTGGTTTAAGGCTGAGACTCTTTTTTGTTCCCTTTAATATATTGTCAGAAATTCACTTTTTCCCTGCCTATGAAGCAATGAGGATTTCCAAATTTGGCACAGAATTTTTCAATCTCCAAGAATATGAAGTCTTCTAAGAGGAAACTGTTTTCCCCTCTCTTTCTCATACACATGTTCATTCACACATATATATTTATCTGGAAACAAAAATGACATTCAAAGAATGTTTTAGGTGGCTACAGAAAACAATGAATGAAAAGAAATTTTAGTCAAGGGTGAAAGGTACCATATGTTCTCAAAAGCATCGTCACAATGGGGAACCACCTAAATAGCTTTTTTTAATGCACCCTGAAGTGCCTAGGTGTTGATGGACATATGGTACATTTCACCCTGAACTGTGAATTTCCTGAAAACAGCTGTAATGCTCTTTTAATGTTTTTTCTGGATAATGACACGTTTGCAGCACACATTATTTAATGTTTCTTCCCTGAACCTTTAGGGGGCCCATGTACTTTATCAGTCAATGGAAAACAGGATATCAGTGGATCATTTATCATCTGGTTGTATAAATATGTCTTATTCATTGACATAGTCTGCACAAGCTTAAAGTTGTTGGTGACTGTGCACCATGAGAAGTCCAGCAAGATATTCAAGATTGCTGCCCTCTGGTAAGATCAAAAACAGGCTTGGGACACAGGCACATAATGGAGTTAAGTGTGAGAGGAGGTTTTTGCTTTGATAGTGGTACATTTCATTTCCCTGCTCTTATTTTCACAAGAGAAACAGAGAAACGTGCATGGACATAGATGGACAAATCAAGATGGAGGCAAGTGAAAATATATAAGGCAATGAGATAATTTGATATTGGTATATTATTCTTGCTGTAGTTCTAATTGCTCTGTGTAGCTACTCCTGTGACATGTCGCCTTTTATACATGTCACAGCATCATTAATTTTTTATTTCACTGCTGACTGGTAAATTGTAATTTCTTAATTATTATGATGGGTTACTGGCCGTGTGAGATCCAACTTATAAATCTGTTTGGGCAAATAGATCAAAGGAAAGAAATTACGTTATCTGCAAGATTACCTCTTTCTTGTTATTTAAAAAAAAAGATAAATTTTCAGATTAAAAGCTTTTAAAAATAATCTTTTGGTCTAAATAAAACTGATTTCTCATACCAGAAACATCATGAAAAACCTTAGGTTAATAAAGTTTTAAAGATTCTTGTTTCTTTTTTATTATTACTGTAATTTCCTCTTGTTATCACCTCCTTTCTGAAAAAAGAACAGCATATTTTACAGGTCATCAGTCTCTTCATCACTTCTGTGGAGTAATGCACTGCACAAATAGAAATTTTGTCTGATAAACAAGAGCAATCAGGCATCTGAGTGGTACAGAGAGATTGGTACTATAGCTTTACATTAATTTAATCTTCTGTTCCCTAAAATTTTAGATCACATATTTGATCACAGTAGCGAAAAGTGAGCAAGAATAAATAAACCAGTTTCCCTACCGTATATTTTACAGAAGTAGCATCTACTTCATTATGTAGTCACTGATTCCTGTACTGCACGCTAGGTCATCATGTTAAAGAGCTCTCACATGTAGAATTGAATTACTCTTTCATTAAAAGAACTGTTTCCAGCAACTAGTTGCTGGTTTGTTGGTTTCTTTTTCTGCAAGGATTATTGTCTAGATTTTTTGTACCCCCACCGCAGCGTGCTGGTCTGATAACTGATGTTGCGATTTTCCCAAGCTTATTTAATTAAAATACCTATGGCTCTGTCAGAAGTCTTACTCACACAAATGTTCACTTCTTACTCAGAGATTACTTCTACCCACCCAAATTTCAAATCAATCATATACTGTCAGATGCTGCATCTGTTCTGTCTCAGCCCTCTACTTTCACATCAAATTTGCAAAGCAGATCCTCCCCCTCATTTAATTTTACCTTCCTATTCTGTCCTCCTGTTCCTTCTGGTACGATACAGCATTTTCGTGATGCCTGGGGAGTGAAGTTGCAAGGTCCTCCCACGTTTTCAGGAGGAGGTACTGCACTGAGAAGGAATAAGTAATGGAAAGGCAAATGGGGTAGGGACGTGGTTGAATGAGTTTCCCTTCCCTCTGCCAAGTAAGACTAAAAGTTGTGAGAATACTGGAATCTGTAATTTATTGCATTTGTACATAAGACTCAGTCCTGACAAAATACACTTGCTGAAACTCACAGAAAATGCAAGCTGTACTCCACCAGGGAGATATGTTTCTGTAGCAGAAACTGGAGAATCGTCAGTGGAAAGATTCTGATGACAATAAAGTTGTTAGATTTCTATCTAACAGGCTTTACCTTAATTACAAAATGATTTTACATCTCTCATTGTTTTAGAAAGCAAAAAAGTGGAAATGAAATTAAAAAAAAGTCATGATCTTTAAACAGTCTGATTTTCAGGTGCCTATTTCATGGTTTTATAATGTTTATGATTGAAAATACCATAGTATTAGGTATGTTAATTAACACCAATAAAAAAATCCTATGGTTATCCAAACAAAAAAAAAATCACAAGTAAATGTCAATCTGATAAATTTTTTTACTTTGAAGTATTTCATGTTCTTCACGCTGGCACAGGAGAACACTCTTAACAGCACAAGGTGAGTTGCTTTCTCGGTTTTGGGTATAGAAACGTAGTCATTACAGAGGGATCTGAATCTCACAGTATTGCACCCCACGTCTCATTACTAATGTAAATTTGTACTTACATCTTAACAGAAATGGACTTTTTCGTTATCAAACTCAACAGATGCTGGAATACATGCTTCAAGCTGAGGTTGTTTAATTTTCAGTGTCTTTTGGGTCGCTTGGCTTTTATTGCCTGTTTCCATATTCTATATGTTAAATCTATAATCAATATAAAAAAAAATGGCAACAAAATCTTAAAATTCCATTCTTCTTCACTTGTTCACAATTTGCCAACTTTCCAGCACAGCACTTCCTAATTGTAAATTCAAACACCAGCTGTTACACATAAAGGTATTGAAGTAAGTGAAAACTCCTGGAACTTAACAGCAAAACAAATACTGAAGTGAAAGATTTATGAACACAAGAGAATTTTTCAGGTTCTTGATCTTAGAAAGTAACTCCATCTAAACTTACCGTCGTACTCCAAATAGCTAATCTAAGAGCTCAATTGCTGCCAACAGCTTGCAGATTAAAACTACAATTAAATTAATTTAAACTACACCTATCCACAAATTATTTTTCAGTTTTGCAACACATGTAAAGGTCAGCCTTGGAAAATATTATCTAAAATATGAGGGTTGCTTTAGAGTATGAGGAGACTTTCTTTGTGCAGAGAAAAACTTAGGGTTTACAGTAAGTAGTGATTGTCTAGTAGAAATATAACTCTCATTCACAGGGATCTCACAAGGTATTGATGTTATGGATGCTGAAGTTTCAGACAGCAATAATTACTAGACAAAATATTCACAGTTATAAGAAGAGAGAACACAAAGACAAATCTGCACCCAATTACAGGGAAAAGGTGTTCTTTAGTTACCAGAAATCTGTCCCCTCATAGGAAAAGATAGCTTGTTCCTTTGTAAACAGAAAGACAATGGAGAGCAGCATTATTGTCATATAAACCCAAATCCCACTAATGGAGAATATATAGGCCTACAACTCATTCTATTTCAGTAACATTGGATAGAAAATGGTGCAATATTGTAAAGGTACAAACCTAGATTCGTAGACTGTCTTTTTTTGAAATTTCCCCATAAGCTCCATATATTTTATGGACTTAACGTTGTATACAATTTTCCACTTCAAAATGGGGGATGAACTCCATGCAAACATGGATTTTAACATTCTAGATCACTATTTATAAACAAATAGCCTTCTTTGGTATTGGCTTATGTAAAACCCAGTGTACTATACAGTTCTTGCAGATTCTTGCTCTAGAAATGAAACATGAAAATGTACATGAGACTAGAGGCAGCTCAGAAATATTTATGCACTCTTTGTTGGCAAGAAAGTGGTTATTCTCTCTAAAATAACTGCAAAATTTTGATTTTTTTTTTCAATCCACATTTTGTTTTGAAATCTGAAAATCTTTAATTAGCCACTTAGTTACTTGGAAATGCACACATATGTACACGTATTTTAAAAATGTTGTCCTAACACCAAAATGAGAGAAAAAATAGGTAGGTCTACGCCTAAAAGAAGGGCATCCACAAATTACTACTGCCATCTATTGGTAGTAACCTAGAACTACAAGTTGTTATAATTTACATAACAGGTTAAATAATTAAACATTTGAGTCATGGCACCCTACCAGTAGAGACACTTAAAAAGGAAATAGGATATTACTGAAATCTCTTGCAAGACACCAGTTCTGGAAGAATAACTTCAGTAGGAGATGTGGGTATGTTTGGACGTGTTATTGTCTATTTTTGAGAGTTGAGAGTATAGTTTGTGTTTTTCAATGAATTTTCTTAATAAAGGCCCTGGAGCTAACAATTCCTGATTATGTCAAATAGTAGTTTTTGCACTATCCAACAGAGGACTCGGGTGCCTAAAACCTCTTCACACTAACACAAACTTTCAGTCCTTTAAAACACAACCCAGCCTTGTGTTTCAGTAATGTGGTTTGAGCACACCAGCAGAGGTGAATGACTTCTGACTGGAATGCAGAAACGTGGCACATCTGAGCATGGAGCTGCTTAAATTTAACAACTAGCTGCCTAGTCTATGCACTGGGTTGTATTTGAAATCTGTCTGGACCTGAGGCACCCAGGTTAGTGTTATAGAGCAAGAATTTCTATCTCAACTGGGACCTACAGCTTGAAGGCCTCTCTTCACTGTCCAAACACTGTCAATAGAATGAATAAGGCCACTTTTATGTGACAGCCCAAGTAACTTGTGCAGAGAGCAGGAAGATCAGGTTCATCTCCTGGCTTGGCGGGGCTTGCACTCCCAGCTATCCTCCCAGAAGATTTTTTCCCACTGAGTACGTTTTATTCTGAGAGCAAGAGGGGAGTGTTCAACTACTGCTCTCACTGAAGATGAAAAACAATAAATCACAATTGGGGAATGCTAGAGAGGCCATGGCTTGGACACTTGGGCATTTGGCCACCAGGTGAGAGCCTTTGTTTGCAGCTTTATTTCCAAAAGTCCTTCAGCATTTTTCAAGAATCAGCATCACCATCAAGGTGGCTTTCTTCCCAATGAACGCACAGGTCTTCTCTGTCCTGCGCAAGTGCTCTGACCAGCAGTGTATTCAATGCCAAAACCAGTAACAATACTGAGCACCAGCGTATGTTAGAGGTAAGTGGAGTCTGTAACAGCAGGTTCCTGCAGAAGCTAATCCTGTCAATGCATGTGAAGTGTGTGGTGACAGAACAACCCAGCTCAGGACACTCAGGAACTAGGGACCTAATTCACACAGTAAATGCCTAAATGTTTTCTTGGTAACAGACATTAACTCCTGACTAACCATTCTGAAGGTGCTCCCTGTGTTGCAATTTTCAAATGTATGTACATCCAGTCCATGGTTGTTATGTCATGGTTGTTAATTCTAGTACTATAGAATTCACAGCAAATGAATGGTGAAAACAGTAATTTTCAATAATCACTGACACTGCATTCTGGTTATTCTATTTTTATTTTTATGCTTCAACATCCCATTATAAAATATAAATGTTATTTAAAGCATAAATGTGCTTTGGAACCAGCCACCATAAGCAATGGTTAGTTGATTAAAACAATGGATTGATGTTCTGTTAAAAAAAAAAAAAGTAATGCTTCATATCCGTGCAACAGACCCATTCAGATAGAAGTTATCCAGAATTTGTGCATATCTTCTTCCTCAAAATACAGAACCCTTTTTCTTTTTTAACAGATACAGAAAAAAAAAAAAAGGTTTGCCTGGTTTTGATCTGTGAGGAGGGATTACAATATTAGTTTCCTGGTGTTATGACAGCAGTGGACATTATAGTTACTGACATAAACCATTTCTTCATGCTCTTAGTTTCTCAAAATCAAGGTCCCTTCTCTGTGCTCAACCCATTTTCTCTCCTCCCACAGATGCTTCTTTCTAATTCTCAAAGAAGGATCAGATGCTATTGTCATACCTTCCCCGTGTACTTCGTCAACACATGGTGGACATATTCATTCTCCAGGTTATAGCCACACCTCACTAACATCCTGGCCTTGCTTCCACCTCTGCAGACAAGGTAGATCCCAGTCAGACCGGTGATTAAATCAAAGTCTGCCTTCACAAAGGCGAGGTCAGACAAGTCCCTTCCTAATGGATGTGGAAAATTACATGGTGAAAGCAAAGCAGTTCCTTTAAGGACAACTTTCCCCAAACAAGTCAGTGTCCTGAGACAGGGTAAGCTCCATAGCCCCTGCAATAAACAGCCATAAACTTTATGCCTGTGTCCCCAGCTTTTACCCTTTGCTGAGATATGATAGCATCTCTGGTTTTAGGCAGGTAGATAGTGGGTCCAGGGCCATACTGTAATCCCTCTGCCTCACTCCTGTCTTCTATCCCTCTGCTGGGATAAACCGCTATTTAAATATATTTTCTCCCCAACAAGAGTGCTTTAGGGGTGAAAAAAGGAAAGGGGTGGATGTGCAAAAGCAGGGGCCATGGCCAAGGACTGCTGAGGCAGGGAACTGCTATTCTTGGGAGGCTGCTGTCTGCAGAAGCTGCTCTGCCACTTGTACGGGTTTTGCCATCAAAATCCCACCACGCTGTTGCTCTAGGCAACTTCTTGCTTTGCCTAAGGACATCCCTGGTGCCTAGCAGCACACAAGCCAGATTTCAAACTGGCACTGTTCCCACTTCTGACACTTCTGCTGCATCCCAGTGTCAGCATGACTTTGAAATTGTCCAGAAATCACTAGCAGGAAATATTGTAGTGACCGGCTCTCTTCTTGCCTAAAAATATGACCCCCTAGTCATTTAGACAAATTGGTTTTCATTCCCTTTGGTTAATTCATGTTATCTGAATCTGACCAAAACTTCTGCTTACTGCAACCAGATATAGCAGTAGATGAGAGTAATAATCTTTATTGTTTTTAACATTAAAACGTTTTCAATTAAGCAGTATTTGCCTTAGGAAAATGTCAGATCTCCTCCTGCCTTTTGTATTACTATTGCTTGGTGAAGGCAGTTTTTGCAAGACTGTGTAAAATGCATTTTTGGCTGGCTATATTTGTGTAATGCAACAGGTCAGAAATGTTATGCCTTTGATAATGAAAGAACAAATTCTAGAGCAGAGAAAAAAATGTAGAAAGGCTTGAAACACATTTTTTCTCTCTCTTTTTTTTTTTTAACCTCTGTTTTTCTCCTGTGCCTACTCCTAAAGCAATATTTTAAGTACTTCACTATGTTTCAGAGAGGCAGTTACAACCTCCATCATGCAAATTGTCCAAGCAGTCATTTAAAAGAAACACTTTTTGTGCTTGTCAGACTGAAGGGCAAAGAAAATGAGCAATTTTCCCATCCCATAGGTGATATTTAAAGGGGTGTGAAATTCACCCAACTGTTAAAATCTTATGAGATTCCAACTGAGCCATATTTCTCCTTTTTCTTCTCCCTTTTTTTTTTTCCTTTTTTTGAATCTAGGACTCGTTCATTCAAGGTCTCTGACTATTACGATACGCGCTGTAGTCATGGTTAACAAAAAAGTACATTTGTATTGTCTCGTAATGCAGCGGCTGATATTTGTCACTGCTTCTGAACTCTAAAGGGGTTAAACAAAATTTTCTTCTCTTTGTGTTTCCTGTCTTTCACTGGTAACTCAGAGGTGGTACCATTAAAATTGTGTTGTAACCTGAGGTAACTTCACAGAACTACACTGAGAAGATGACCTCCAAAATAGAAGTGTTTACCCTGAAAGTATTTTATTCTTGGAGAGCCACCAAAAGAAAAAGTTAGTGGGGTTTGGTTTTGGTTTTTTTTTTTTAGAAACAGTGGAAAAACTTTATCATTGTCACCAATAAGAAGACTGGTGTCATACTTGTGAGATAAATCAGTAATGATGTTTTCCTTTTTTTTGGAATATAGGATGCATTATTGCTAAAGGTAAAGTGCACACATACTGAATTCAATATTCCTTCCTTTATTGGCTCCCACTGTGAAATAAAAGCCACATGGCAAAAATAATTTCTTTTTGACTAAACCGATTGTGCTAACATTCCCTTTTGCTGGCATGGGACTAGTAATGCAAGCACAGGTATAACAGGGAGGTTCCTCGAGTGATTTGTTGCCTCATAACACCATGTGCTCTGGGATTTTCCATCTCACAAGGCATGCCTCAGCTGCAGACAAAGGGACGGCTGCAACGCCGTAAGTATATCAAAGTGAGCTTTAACCTAACTCTGTCTGGTGTTGAATGCAGAGCGTAAATCTGTTGAAGCGTAGGGTTTGTTAAATACAAGTTTTTCAGGCTGTGTTGAACTTCCTGCCGCAAGAGCTAAGTTGATGCCGGCAATTTAACCCTTGCTCATGTGTTGCTTTAACTGCAATGCAGTAATGCTTACGTATCTTTATTCCTGCTAGCAGTCCTTCCTTATTCTCATTAATTGTTCCCTGTTAGACTGAATCATAGGATGAGAATTCCACAGTCAGTGGCTTAGCTAATCAATAATTTTCACTCTCCTGTTTTTATATTGAGGTTTTTGTAAAAAATTTGGGCTGAGAGGGGAGTTTCTCACTTCTGAAAGGAGATGGATAAATGACATGACAATTAGTCTAATTAGTGCATGTCCAATAGCAATATTGTGGAACACCATACAAGAAATTGCTTGGAAGCTCACACTTAAAGAAAATACAATGGTTTTATTCCCTTATTTTTATTTTTTCTCCTCAGACATTTTAAAGCAAGCTACTCCACTTGCTAGAATTGATTTTTTTTTAATGCAGTTTGAGGTATTAGTAACTAATTTTAAAGAAGAAATTGAATATGGTGAGTGGAAAGATGAGACAGCAGTTCTGTCCTCACTTATTTGGTTATGGCAAAATTCCCAGAGCCTGTTCTATACAGGTACTTATTGTGTACAGCCTGTAGAGCACAAATAGGAAACTGCAACTTAAGAAAAATGAGTGTCAGGAGATTAGAAATGAAACTAAAGCTCCTGTTGTAAGGAAGATAAATCAAAAGAGTACTTTGATTTCTTCTATTTAAAAATAAAATAAAAATGGCAAACAAAAAAAAATGTGGCAATAGCAGTTGATATGCTGAATAAGCAACTGAAGAGCTACAAATCCCAGGTGAATTCTCTGTTTAGCTTCATTCTCAATTTATTGTACTACATGATGCACTACAAAAAGGTGACCAAATTCATTTTTTGCATATATGCCAAGCTGCCTAGCAATATGAATTAATTTTCTAGCTGCCAATTTACCTCATTCCTGAGTTGCAATACCCCTTTATTATTTCGCTTTTCTTAGCCTCTTTGGGGCAGACACTGTTAAATCTTTTATTCCCATTTATGCAACTATTTCTTGAGGTAGACATATGAGGTAGGCAAAGTGAGGACCTAAGATAGTAGACCTATAATAATTTCTCAACCAAATACATCATTACAAAGACAAGATCACTACAATGACTCCTTGCAGCATATCTTTGTTTTCTGTAAAAGCCCCACCAGAACACAGTTGTGTAAATTATGTCTGGATATTTTCCCAAGAATACCATGTATTAATCCATTATAGCAGTGAGAGAATCACAGAGATGTGAGTTATTCAAGTATTTTCTGAAGACGAGTGAAATTCAGCAATTTGGTAAAGTATGTCACAGTGTATTGCATAGCACATGCATGGTAAATATACAGTGACTAGAAAGCAAATATTTCTTGTTTGTTGTAATACTATGTTATGCATGAATGGAGCTAACATAAAGAGCTTCGTAACAAGTATTGGTACCTGGAGGTGGAGGAGAAAGCAAAAGTAGCTGAGATGCAGGAAGCTGAATTAATTCAATAATATTTCCTTTTAGATGGGGAACAGATGTAACTGTCAATATATAAATAGTTCAGGTACTGTTTTATTTCTGTATTAAGGTCAAAGCCTGCATAAAATATGCTTATACTTGCATGCAAATTGAAAAATAATAGTAGATTATGTCAATTCTTTTTTTTTTCAGGATCAGAGTCTTTTCTTTCTTCTTAATTCCCTCTTCTCCTCTTTTCCTCAATTCAATTCTTCATTCTTTAGTACAGTGAAAATCTTCAAATAATGAATGTGAATCAAATATAAACTATTATTTAGAACTTTAATGGCGTCACGGCATTTATTTTTACCCAAAAAATTCAAGAGAGATCAGAAATGTAAAGTGAGGACCAAGAATGGCCTTTTTCCTTTCATCTTTATTCACAATTTCATAAAATAGAACCATAGAATAATTTGGGCTGGAAGAGACCTTTAAAGGTCATCTAGTCCAACCCCCCTGTAAGCACCAGGGACATCTTCAACTAGATCATATTGCAAAGAGCCCCACCCAACCTAACCTGGAATGTTTCCAGGGATAGACCATCTACCACCTCTCTGGGCAACCTCTTCTGGTAGTTCACCACCTTCGTTGTGAAAAATTTCTTCCTTCTATCTAGTCTAAATCTACCCTTTTTTAGTTTAAAACCATTACCCCTTGTCCTATTGAAACAAGCTGTGCTAAAAAGTCTGTCCCCATCTTTCTTACAAGCCCCCTTTAGGTACTGGAAATCTGTAATAAGGTCTCTCTGGAGCCTTCTCTTCTCCTCTTCTCCAGGCTAAATAACCCCAACTCTTTCAGCCATTCTTCATAGGAGAGTCTGATGATTTTTGTGGCCCTCCTCTGGTCCCGCTGCAAGAGGTCCATGCCATTCCTGTGTTGAGGGCTCCAGAGCTGAATGCAGTACATAATTAACTCTGGTTCCAACCAGAACTATTGAAATCCGTGGGCATAGGCTTTGGTACTTGTTGGTAGCTTTTAAGGGGCCTTTTAGAAAAAATGAAAAGGAAAAAAAATCCCCCAATTTAAAATGTTGTTTTGTGTTATCAAAATGTTGTGGAGCAGATTGTGACTTTATATTTTCCAGTTTGTTCAGCTGAAGTGAAGTAAGTAAACTATTACTGATTCAGGCTGGCACGTGACTACTCATTTTGTGCTAGCTGAGTTACAGGGACTGATGTTTTGGAAATATGGTACCAAAAATTCCCCAGCTTCCTAGCCATTTTCACTGCCTAGCACACTACATTCCCAGAGACACAATTTATCTGGCTACCTATCCACATCCGTCCCCAAATTTCCATGACACCATGTGAGCATTCATGGATGCTTAAAATGGGATACACTCTGGCTGTGTCTCCCCCAATGTAGAGACAATGGTTAATCTGCCTTGCTGAATGCTGAAACAGAGACTGTTTTCTATTATACTTTCAAGACTTTTGGTGCTAGCAGGTGATGAATAATGAAAGAGTCTTTCCTCCAGTAATGGCTTTATATAACAAAATCATTTGATAAAGCAAGGAATTTCAGAAGGTGAGGCGAGCACTTAGAGTTAAAATTAAAGTTGCAGACAAGAATATCTTAAGTACATAAACGCTTCATTGCTCTGACAGGGGAGAATGGCTAGTAATTGACTGTCTTATCAGGATTCAGTATTGAAAGATCATTTCATAAGGAGAAACAGCCATTTGGAGTAAGTCTACGCATTGTAATCAAAGAATAAGAGTTTCTAATGAGACGGTTGCTGGAGTGTTAATAACAAAGATGAAAAGCTGGTGATTCTTCCAAGCATGCAAATCACTTAAAGCTTCACGTGTCCATAGAAGTCAGAGAACTATCCAAGAGCAACCTACTTCTGAATTTTCTATTAGACTTGGGACTGCACCGAATTTCTAGATTGTAAATAATACTTCAATTATGTTTTAAACATCAGAAAATCTTAATACTCTTGGAAAGTCTCCTTTGATGTGTTTTTCTCTGTTCTTTTCCCTTTATTTTGTTCTATGGAGAAAAGGAAAAGTGTTTTGACTGAAATTTTACAGAACTTTCAGAAAGAAAGTTTTAGCCTTGGAGCAAACCCTGGTGAATGATTCAAATACAACACCAATCTGATACCTTATTGAATTGCTAATAATAACAAAACTTGTTGCTCATGCTGCCACTGCTGCTTCTCGCTCCTGCTAAGCCAGATGTCTGTTACCCATTCTTCTGCATGTGAATAAAATTGCTACCTGTTAGAAAGACTTTTTCATGTTGTACTTCAGAGTTTTTTAATATCCAGGGCCAAACTCACGTCTGGTATAAGCTCTGTTGAAGACGATGGGGTTTATATTAGGAATGATTTTGCCTTGCAAAATGAAGACAGACTTTATCAGTATGTATTTTAACATGATGAGACTTGATTCTAAAGTTAACTTTTGTTTTGTCTTTGGTTTAGCCACATTTGGGTACTTGAAACCATAATGCCAAAGGTGGTGTGAATCAATGTCACTTCTGAGCCCATCTTTTTTTTCTCCCCACCACAGCCATTTCAGTTCTTACGTTCAGAATTAGAATCCTGCTCAGCAATAGCACCGTACTACATTGCTCTAGCTGTGCTTTTAAACTGTCTGTCTTTTGTGTCTGTCTACCTTAGAGTTCTCTGACAGTATCTGTCATTATGTTACATATGGTTTGTTAGTTTGAAAAATAAAGATTACACCATTTTTACTGCTGAATGGAACACACATAAGGTGTTACAGCGATAATAAAAGCATATAATTGCAGCTTTAGGTATTTTCTCCAGAGATCTCACAGAACATTAAAAACACTAGTTTTATTAAGCCAAGAAAATGTTTTCCATTACAATATTATTTTACTTAATAAAGGACAAACTACAGGTCTGTGGAATTTTTACTCACCCAAGACTTCACAGTACATCAGTAACATATCAAGAATAAATTCTCTGTCCTATTGTACCTATTGCAAAATAAAACAGAAGAGAGCAAATTCTTCTTCATTTTAAAGGATTAAGATTTCACATCGGAGGTTAAGATTTGCCTGCCTTCATTTATTTCAAACTGTCAGTTAAGCATACTAGCTGTGACATGGTGGGATATCTAAGCATTTTGTCATACCTAAAATACAGCTATATTTTAAAAAAGGTAAACGAATCCCTAGGTTGAAAGAAGATGCAATACACAGTTTCTCCTGAAAGAAGTGGGAGATTATATAATCCTGAAAGTCTCCTCAGAGATCTAAATTTTGCTGTTGTTGGTAGTGGATTACACTTACACACCTTTGGTACACAGTACTATGAGACACCAATGCCTTCTACTGTGGTTACTTGGATGGCCAACAAAGTGGTATGGTTTTCTACTTTTTACCTAGAGATAGGTGTCCTGTCTCTCTCTGTCACTCATAGGTACATTCCCAGTACAAAGACCAGATAGATAATGATGAAGATAATGATGGTAATTATTCCTAGTGAAAGAAATGGGGTACAATCAGTATAATATTATTAGGTAAAAGAGAAAAAAATAGTTCTTCCTATGCCTATAGTGGCGACAAAGATGGGTAAAGAAAGGTCAGCACTGACTTAGGATTTAAATCTACTTGATTGAAAAAGTAGTCTTGTGGTTTACTCTCCTTCAGAAAAAATTGATGGATGATTTGTTTTGATTTAGAATCACATGTCACAGTCAGTGGAATCTCCTGCCTCACTGCAACGACTCTCAGTGTACGGCTGGTGTGATTAGTGGAAAAGGACTTGGCTATTGTAATGGACTGGACTCTGAAAAGTCTGAACATCTTTTGAATATTTATTTCAGCATGTAGATGGTACTTGAATCAGTGAATTTACTACAAGGGGAACACCTCAAGGACCTAGGAGTTGAAGATTCCCTTTCATGCTTGTCAACCAAATATCATGATGTCAGTTGTTGAGTCCACTGAAGATATGACATCAACAGAAAATTTAAATGATACATGATATTGTCACTCACAAGAACTCTAGGACAACGTAACCTCTCCAGAGCATAGGAAGCCTCTGGAATGACATTTTTATCTGTTGTGTTCTAATGTACTAGCTCTAGAGAAGACTACTGTCCAAAATGAAAATTATATCAGTGTTTCTAGGGTTGAATAGTTGTAGATTTGCTGGAAGTACCAAAGGATTTAAATAGCTTTATTATATGACTAATCAATTCTAGCTAAAGTCTTACCTTACTTACATAATTCCTGGCCATTAAAAACATCATTTGATGGGATGTAAGCTTATGTCTTTGTTACTTTGAATGTCTTCAGATTAGAAATTGGCATCCTGGTTGTCAGTCCATATGTGATTTTTCTTCTTTTCACAAAGAATGTTTTACAGTCATTAGTATATTTTAACCAGCTCAGCTCCAATTGCATCTTTTCTTTAGGAAAATTTTTATTTTATTCACTCAGAGGCAATATTAGCATGCCAGCTTATAGATAACATCTATCATTCATGGGTCTGATGTTAGTCTGAACACAAGAATGTTGTCAATATTTAGGGAACAGAGGCATTGGATGGGTCATGTCTTGTATTTTAGAACATTTTAGTACATCGTGGAACACCCTATTAAAGCTGGGTTTTAGTTAAAGTAGGATCTGAAGGATGGTTTGGATCCAGATTCAGCTGTATTAGCAAAAGTATAAAAATCCATACTAAGTTACTACTTTGGGAACTCTGAAGTAACCATCGTAAGCTTCTGCCATGAATGTGCCAACATGCATCAGCAAGGCATTTTGAGAAGCAAGGGATAATATATCTTGGTGTTGTGCTTTCTTTATGTACAACAAGAAATAAAACAAGCCTTCCTTTCTGCAGTGCCCAAGATTGACTCACCACTTATCAAACAATAAATCCTGCAAAACAAACAATAGAATGTCAAAGAAAAGTTAAAGCACCTTAATATTCTTTACATTTCTACTATCAAGCAAACATAGAAATAAAAATCATCTATCACAATAATGTCTTTTAAAAGCTCACTCAGTTGAATTGAGGTTACAGTTCAGATTCAAGACATTGATAGAACAGTCTAAATTTATCTACGGTGCCACTTCAAAGAGGTAACTTGAAAGTGCTGGAATCAAGCGTTGCTGTGGCTCATTGCTTCTGGGGAGACCATGGCCTAATGTAATGATGTAAGTGCAAAAACTCTTGCTGACATTGCTAGGGCTTGGATCATTCACTAGACAAATAAGCCCAGACTAAATTTCTGTCTTGCAGTAAGCCTTATTTAACATGAAGTAAAAAATAAAAAAAAAAAAGAAGAAATTATTAACTTAATTTTGGTTAGGCAATTCTCTGTCAATTATTTCTAATTAA
>NW_010529524.1:16332-25998 GCF_000687285.1 Phaethon lepturus | reverse complement strand
CTTTCCCTAATTAATAGCTTTTTGTTTACATGTCTATGAACTTAAACAGAATTAATTACCAACCTGGGCACTTATTCAGAAATAGAGGTCAGGTGCCATCTCAAATTGCTTGTTACATTTTGTCTTTTTCTCGTAATTTAATTAAGAATGGGTCAACTTTGCATAAGCTTAAACTAGATTCATAACCTAAACATTATATACTTATCTACATTATCTGTCCATCTGCATTTCTGAAAATTGACTTAATTGTGAAACATCTGCTACTTTACCACTTGTAATTGGTTAAGGAGAAAACTACTTTTCCCATAACTTTTCAGGAGCAAAAGAAAGGACAGACTGAGCTGCATAAACAATATCAAATGCACTTATATTAATTGGGGTGTTGGACTCTGTTTACTTCCTGAGTTTCTGCTAAAGGGATCAGTTCTAAAAAAAAAAAAAGTGTAAATAATTATTTCTTTTATTTTAAAAAAATCTTTTTTATTTTGTTTATTAAAAAAAAATCATTGCAGTAATTATACATGCTGTATTACCAGCTTTTTCTAAAGGGTGTCTTTTCATGAGAATGCATCTCATGATCTGTGTTTCCTAAGTTCTGGGTCTGGAGCCATTGCATCCCTACATGTCCATATAAAGTATATGTGGAGAACAAAGCTCAATGTCACATTGTCATCCATGAGATAACAGATAAAATTTCTGCATAACACTTGGCTTTTTTTCACGTTATATCTGGAGATGACTGCCAAATTCAGGATCACAATGTATGTGTGCTGGATGTACATATATCATGCAGCTGATCTGCAGGAATACAGCAAGTCCAACACCTGAAAGCTATTCTGCACTTGTAGAGTGACTTTATGTTACATGCACTGTGAAATCAGATATCCCAGAGCTGTTCTGCCCAAGTCCTTGCAGTCCTCAGGAGGCTTGTAAAGCTTCGCTGTGTGAATGCAGTATCCCCCTGTTTTGCAAATATGACACAGACATGTGGTTACATAGGAATTCTTCAGAAAATTCTTCAGAAGATGCTGCAGTTGAACTTAAAACTTTTGACTACTATTACAGTCCATAATCATAGGACTGCCAAGGGCAGAACTGAATTATTTTTCTTAGGAGTGGTGTACATACACAGAAATGTTGAGCTTAAATGTTTCTGTCTGGAGATTTACTTTTATTCTTCCAATTTGTGAAAATACCTTGTAAGCTTACAACCTGTGAAATTTTTGTACTTGTTTTCCACCATGAAAGTATACTGCTGCGATTCTGTTAATGCACTTCAGTTCTGAATTCTAGCACACTGTTCTTTTTCAGTATTCCCTCTATTTGAAGCAAAAATTGCCAATTAAGACATACATTGTGGTACTTTTCTAATATGAACCAGGGATTAGGACGAGCTATTCAAACTTATTTTCAGTTACGAGGTAAATGAGCTTTGAATCTGGTTCCTTGGGCTGCTTCACTGAGCTGTTGTTCCATTTACCTCCCTTCAGTAGGAACAAATATTTCTCTAAAATAAGCCCTTTCTGTTAAATGTCTATGGCAGTCTGCTTGGCAGCTGTAGACACAATTTGTGTCACTGTGTTGGAATTTGAGCATATATGTATATATTCTGTGCCACCTCTGACACTATTATGTCATGAATTGAATGCACAAGTGAATAGATGATGATGGTGATTTATTCTGATAAAAGAGACAGAATGACCTGAAGGTAATACTTTACACTAAGGACACAATATATAATTAAGAACATTTATGAGCTTAGGACCTTTTCCTACACTGCTTTCTGTATTTTCTCAAAACTCTACCCTTAATGACCTCTCTTCTAATTGAAAAAATGGAAAGTCCCCATAGATGTTGGTTAAACTAACTCACTAGTGAAGAAGGTATACAGACAGCATATAACAGAGAGAGAGTGGAATTATTGTGCAATAGTCTCAGATGGTATAAATCAGTGTTGCTACGATGATTTACACCAGAAGAGGAGTTGGACCAATATTATTTTTATGTCTCTTAAGGAATACCAAAATGTAAGAAGTACAACTCAAAAAGCCAAGTTCTTGTTCAGAATTTTATAAAACTTACATACAGCATGGCACAGCTAATGAGGGCCATAAGCAAAACCTGTGAAGAAAGAAAACTGTTAAAGCTGGTAGATACAGTGTTAAAATAAAATATATTTATATATTTTAATGATTTATAATAAGTAAAATACAGTGTTTTCATAAACTCCATTAATTGTAACTCTCTTTTCAACTCTAGGTAATAATATCAAGTATGATTTTACAAAGATAAAATTAGAATTTATTATTATTTATTATTATTTACTAAAATTCCTTTAATAAAAGGAACAGATGTTACACTAGAAGCTAGATCTTGGATCATTTGAAAGTCGATTTGTGATTTCAGAATAATTCAAGAGAGTACCTTGCTCCATTCTAGCATCACCAGCATGGGAAAGTGTTCTGAGTCCAAAAACAGTGTAATGAGCCTGCTGAAATGAGGTTAAGCCAAATGGATTGCATGCTGGAATTGGGAAGATTTGGAAATGGAACATGGCATACTTTATTAAAGGCCCATAGCAACTCGGACTGTAAAGTGCAATATGGATAAACACTCCATTTTCCATATTCTCCCCTTCTTTACAGAAATTTTATCTTTATAACTAGGACTACTTGGTCTTTAACCAATATAAAATTAATTTGATTCTGTCAGATCATACTGGTAACATTGTCAAAACAATGGTTGAGCTTGCACAGTTTTATGGGAAAATCACACACCAAGAGTCACATATACTCATATATTATTTGGATTCATGCTACACCAGCTGTGGCTGTCCTTCACTGTTTTTGACACCAGCTTAAGGGTGGTTAAAGCTTCTCTGGGAAGAATCACAAAATGCAATTTACTTTGTACAATGAACCCTCGAGAGGAAACATCTGAATTTTTGTATGAAAACAAAATTATTTCTTAATTTGAGACATAGAAAATTTCATGTTTAGCCATTGACATTATGTGATCTAGTGAAATGACAGGTGGGATTGGACTAGATGATCTTTAAAAGGTCCCTTACAAGCCAAACAACTCTATGATTCTATAGGTTGAGAAGATTAAGAATATTAGACCCACACCTGAGATTCTTTGACATTTCAGGATAAATGCAGTTCTACAAATCTTATCTCACCGATAATAGTATTTAATTTAGTGCCTTGCCCACATCAGGTTTGAGCTGCTTTTAATAACTTGGTAACCAGATCTCTGATGTTTTGAGATTTTGATGATCCTTTTTCAGATGTAGGTTTCCCTCGTACTATCTTAGGGACTAGTAAGAAAAAAACTGTTCAGAGTAAGATAAAAATAAAATTGTTATTTTCTTGAAAATGAAAAGTTAGAAGAAATGCTAAACACAACATCAAGGGTTTCCATTTCTGTTATGTTTCCAAAACAAAGAGATTATAGATTCATGAACAGTTTTTAATTCATCAGGCTGGATGCCTTTTTAAGTTTGGGAAAGATACAGATACAATGCAGATTTCCTTCTTTGGCTTTTTACAACTTATCATTGAACTTGGGTAAACTGCTCTGGGGTGAAAGGACAAAAAGGAGTTCATTTAGGGCTGCATTTGATGAAAGGCAGAAGATTGTGATCAAGAGCATATGGGATTGCAGTTGGAGGAGAGGTTGACATTTTTATGGAATAATGATGATTAGTAAAACCGGGCTTTTCAGAATTGTCTATGAACAGCTCTGCAGCTAAGACTTCTCAGTGTTCACAGATTTATAATCTATGGACAGAAAAAGAGCAGAAACTTTCATCGCTAAGGTATCTTACTGAGAGAAAACTTTGCCACATAGTTGAAAAACCTGCACATCCTGAAAGCAGAAGTGAAACAGGTTTCTCAGTCATTTTCATTCTTATGCTGTACCCTGAAGAACCTGAAGGCTGAAGGGGTTGCATATTAGAAGAGCTAGCAACTATAACAGCAAAATAATATCTATAATTTATTCAGACAGCACAAAAAGAAACCCCAGAATTGACCAGATATTGGAGGAACTGAGCTTCTGAACATTTTTCTTTCATCATATTTCTTGCAGTGTATTTCTGTGACTTATAGTTGTTGTTGCAGAATCAGAAATACTCAAAGAATTACATAAAACCCTGAAGCTAAGACCACTGACAACCCATTTGAAAAGACTTTCCTAAAAGCTATACAAAGTAATTTCTAGACTGAAGAAACTAGGTAATACTTTAAAAAGTGGAGCTATTCTGAAATTTCTTTATCAAATGTACAATTTAAAGGGGAAAAAAAATCTGTCAGCCTGAGACTGAAGAAAATTAAGTATATATCCACATTACAAGACACACAGTAAGAGGACAGAGTGTGGAACCAGTGCTGAGAACACCACATCTGTAAAAACATTCTCTTTTGCTGTGGAGGAGATTACTTCATATTTGTTCTTGTTTGGTGCCATAAATTGAATGCTAGGAATGAAATACATGCACCCTGAGGTCACATCTTCTAGGAATCCAGTTCTGTGAGTCTGGAATCATTCCACTATGTGAACCAAAGACAAGTAAGTAGAGAGGACTGTGAGATTCTTTACTTAGACCTGTTGGATCAAGTCCAGAGGAGGGCCACAAAGATGATCAGAGGGTTGGAGCACCTCTCCTATGAAGATAGGCTGAGAGAGTTGGGGTTGTTCAGCCTGGAGAAGAGAAGGCTCCGGGGACACTTTAGAGCAGCCTTCCAGTACTTGAAGGGGGCCTACAAGAATGCTGGAAAGGCACTTTTTACAAATCCACGTAGTGATAGGACAAGAGATAATGGTTTTAAACTGAAAGAGGGTGTGAGGTTTGAAGGCACCTTGATTTCTGCTTCCCTTAAATCTTGAAGACTGAGAATACCCAGAGTAGGGGGCTATAATGTTTTCCACATGTTATAGTGTCTCCTTCAGACGTGCTAAAAATGCCTCCTAGGACATAGTTTGTGGAGAGCCAGCCCCCCAGCCCCTTCACATGAGTTTGGGGACTCTGAACAAAAGGGGCTTGATAGAGTAATTGATGAAATGGTAACTGGGTCAGGAAAATCAGCCCTGACTGGAGGAAATTGCTACAGGATCTTTAAAAAACATTGGTGTTGAGGAAATCTTCAGACATTCAGAATAGCATTATCCGTCCATTCCCTAAGACAACACCTTTTTTACTCTTATTAACCTTTAGAAGTAAACACGAAAAGAATCCTGGGAAAACAATTTCTCTTTCTTCAGTGTTAAGAAAATAAATTACATTAACATAACATGTCTTTTAAAATTTTGTGCTGGTTTTGGATGGCACAGAGTTAATTTTCTTCATAGCAGCTAGTATGGGGCTATGTTCTGTATTTGTGCTGGAAACAAAGTTGATAACACAGGGATGTTTTTGTTATGGCAGAGCAGTGCTTACACAGAGTCAAGGTCTCTTCTGCCTCTCGCACCAGCAAGTAGGCTGGGCGTGCACAAGAAGTTGGGAGGGGACAGCTGACCCCAACTGACCAAAGGGATATTCCATACCATTTGACACCATGCCTGTCATATAAAGCTGGGGGAAGAAGAATTAAGAGGGGGAAATTCAGAGTTATGACGTTTGTCTTCCCGAGTAAATGTTACGTGTGACAGAGCCCTGTTTTCCCGGAGATGGCTGAACACCTGCCTGCCGATGGGAAGTGGTGAATGGATTCCTTGTTTTGCTTTGCTTGTGTGCGCGGCTTTTGCTTTACCTATGAAACTGTCTTTATCTCAACCCATAAGTTTTCTGACTTTTACTCTTCTGGTTCTCTTCCCTGTCCCACCATGGGTGAGTGAGCAAGAGACTGTGTGGTTCTTAGTTGCTGGCGGGGTTAAACCACAACAAATTTATTTGAAAGATGAATTAGTGAATTAAGAAAAAAGACTACAAATTTTAAAAATTGCAGTTCTATTCCAAGGTCTTCTATCTCTTTTTAATGCAATATACTGGATGGATCACTCTATGAACCAAAGTATTTTACAGTAACTTGCATTGGAGTTCTGGCATTCTCTTTAAAATTTGAAATGCTGAAAAAACACATTTAAGAAGGAACATTTAATGTTACCATCTACGTGAGAGTTCAACTATGTAACATCACCACTTTGGTCATTTCCTTTGAACGTTACATCCTTACTTACAAAGAAATATCTGAACCTTTTCCAAAACATCTCTTTCACTGTCCTTACATACTAAATTCTTTCACCAACACTCTGTAGTGCTGATACTGGCACCTGGCAGGAAAAGGAAGATGAAACACACTGAGGAAACTCTATGTTTATTCTAGTGATATTAAAGAATCAAAGTGTACTTTCATTTTGCATGATGACTTTTCTTTGGCGAAATATCTGAAAAGATGGTCTTTTGGTAGCCTGAACTTTGGTGTAATGTTTACTGTGTCTGACTTAGGTACCTGAGAGTTCTTTTTTACCATGCTTTAGCTGTATCTCTTGTATTTAATGTCTTTTCCCTCCCATTACACTCACTAGGTAGGAAAGTGCTATAGAATACATTTTAGAAGCAATAAGCAAAGGCACGGGAAGAGTAAGACTACAAAGGATTTAGGTACCCCAGTTGTGAAATATCAGTTTCCAGTTTCTTTATAGCTGTCTATGAATATAACCCACTGGCTGAGCTCCTGGTACATTGAATGGATAGAAAAAAATGGTAGAAAATGTAGAAGTCAAGGTGCTAAAAGGTGACAAATGCAAACCAGAAAATAGGAAATATGGGAGAAAGCTTTGGATAGATATATGCTCCATTCCTGTTTGCCCTAAATGTTTTCCTTTCAAGACAGCTCTAATGTGTCTTGGAACTCAGAGACAGGAGAAATAGCAGAAGTACCTGTTTCTGGAGTATTTCTACAGCAGTTAAGTCTAGGATATTATTTTTCTTGAATTTGGAGTTAAATTTTCTCACAGTCAGGAAGTTCATGGTCCTAAATCTACCCCTTTCAGTTCTTCCAACATCAACTTCCTGCAAGTTTTGTGACACAACCGCAGGGGGCCAGTGTCCCTTATGATCTACTTCTAGGTGCCTAAAATTGTAACTGTCATTCTCAAATTCTATTGTCCTAACTGAAATGCCTGCATTAATTAGAAATGCACTTGGATTTGTAACTTTGTTTCCTAAGACCTAGTTGATCTACCTACAGAACCATCTTTCTTTACACTGTTAAAAAAAAAAAAATATATATATACACATACTAAATCCTAAAGAATAGAATTCCTTGAAACCTGGTTAATTGCAAAGATTTTATAATATATGTTGCCCTATAAACACTTCTTCCTCTTTCCTGTTTGCTGCCTTTTCTATCCTCTTTCTTATACTGAACCTTGACAGTTGAGATTTTGTGTTTTAGACTGATCACAAGTGCACTGGAGAACACAGTCAATACTTTACTCCATATCTTTTCCAGAAGCTGAACTAAGTGAAGAGACAGAATATATCAACAACTGAGTGGACTCATAGAAAAACAGAATAAAGTCAGCTTCAGGACAAAGGTTGCAATAAGACACTGCTGACGTCCTCTCTTTCTGTCATTGCAGTCCATCCTTGTCACTGTCTTATCAGACAATAGTTAATGCCTATCACACACCCTGTATGAGTACAGCTTTAAGCCAGCCTCCCACTCCCAATCTTTCATTCCTCTGATATTATGTAAATGTGTTTGCTTTATCTTAATATTAAAAGTAATGTTGTACATGGGGGTCAACACTGGTGAATTCTTATACATCAGAAGACCAGAGTTCAGAAATGGCTCTGCCATTGATTTGGCACTTGAGTGTGTCATTGTCATTTTCTCTCCTTTACCTCAAGTTGTCTATCCGGTCAGTGAGTAATCGATCTAATACTGTCACGTAAGTGGAAAGTAATATTATTTATTGTCTGTGATACGGGGACATCAGATGTGTGTAAAACATTTACATACCTTGAGTCAGAAATTGCTATATATTTATAAAATATTGTAGCAACTTCCCACATAGTACAACTTTAGGGATCCCGAAGTTCAAGAGCATACATTCCTTAAGATTTCCTGTAGGCATACAGGGTAAGTAAAAGAAAAACAGTAAAATAGTAAACTTTTAAAAAAAATTGACACTTTGGATCACTCCTGTTGTGTTAATACTTTGATGTTTATGTATATTGTGGAATAAAATATCAGTGGAAAATTAATTTCAAATCTTCATTTACAACTCATGCAAACAGATTGCATAAACAGGCTTTGTGAAATGTATAAGTGTTTATGGATTTCTTTCTTTGAAACTCAAGTTTGGATAAAACATTTATGGAATTATTTGTAAGTTTTTGGTAAACAACTTGTTCTGAGACAATGTGTAGGCAGGAAAGAAGAGGGGAAATATATAGATAGATTATTTACTTTAGTTTTTCCAAATCTAGTCTTGGATTATTGCAACTGCCATAATGACATATAAAAAGAGAGGAAGCATCTACTCATGGCATAAGAATACACATTGATAGTTTATATTTCACTTTCTTCCAATCAGCCTTGAAGAAACTTTCAGGAATGTCTCTCTCCAAAAAAAAACCCCAAACCCTCTGTTTTTCTAACTATGATTTACCATCTGTTCTCAGATAGAGCTAAAGAAGAGCTATATTATTTCTATATATTTAACAGCCTGACCTTTTCAGATTAATGTCAAAAGTATTGGCATAAATTTTTGAGAGCGTAGTGAAGAAAAGATATCAGTACTCCAGAGGCATCGTTGTGTATATGTGCTTTCCAATACCATGCACAATCAAACATGTGAGGAATGTATAGAAGCAAATGGAATTTTCCCCTGTTTATCCTAAAGAAACACAGACAGCCCGGCTTTTACCTTTTAAACACAATTTTCTTAATATCTTAAAAGACAAGAATGTAAGAAAAACATCAAAGGGAAACAAATCTTGTTTGTAATATTTGAAGGAAAAAAAAAAGCATACTGCCTAGCACTGTCAAGAGACAATAAAATCATTCTGCATTTTGTTTTAAAACAATTCACATATAAAAATTGATGTTTTTAAAAAAGGGGGGAAATCCTAACAATAACATATACTCTTTGCTATCCATTGCATCATAACAAAGGAATGTTAATTACTTTTTTTTTCTTTCAATAGCAGGAAAGACTCAGTTTCATCTACCCTGAAAATATGCCCAGACCACAAGTGTTTGTGGCATAGTATAAACCTCCAGAGGAGGTTTAGGCTAGATATTAGGAAAAATTTCTTTACTGAGAGAGTGATCAAGCATTGGAACAGGCTGCCCAGGGAGGTGGTGGAGTCACCGTCACTGGAAGTATTCAAAAAACATGTGGACGTGGCACTTCAGGACATGGTTTAGTGGGCATGGTGGTGTTGGGTTGATGGCTAGACTTGATGATCTTAGAGGTCTTTTCAAACCTTAATGACTCTGTGGTTCTGTGTGATTCTATTTGAAAGCAAGGGAACACCTGCAAGTCAAGCAAGAATGAAACAGAGACTGCCAAAAGCTGTAATTTTCCTTATTTTGTTCTTTGCTGTGAAAGGCATCAGGGTATTACCAGATCGTTCACTGACATTAAAAAGAGGTACTCACAGATACGTCTGTCACAAGCATAGTTCCTAATCCTAAATCTACTACAGCC
>NW_010529524.1:0-16301 GCF_000687285.1 Phaethon lepturus | reverse complement strand
AGCGAAAGAGCTTCATTTACCTCAGTGACAAATTATTTGGGGACTAAAAATGTTATTAAACTCAGTATAGTTACATCAATGTATTCAAGCAAAGAATTTAAAACTGTTATTTATATATAAAAGCACAATGATGTAAACGTCAATATATTTACACCTGCCTATTCTATTTCATGGAAAGTTTTAAGCACCACATTTGTTCCATTTCAGAAAAAAAAGAACTGTACCCTTTAGACCTACTATCAAAATTACTAACATCAGGAAATTATTTTTTAATATAAAATAACAACTGGTTTGCAATTTAAGTTTCTGATTCTTTCTTTTTTCATTGCATCCACTCAGAAATTATTACATGCAGTGTGACGATATAAATTTCATACACTTTCCAGTTGAAAATTTAAGTTAAAACCATGGGTTTTAATGACTTTTGCTGATTTGGATGAAATAACATACTCAATCTGCCTCTGTTTTACTGATGTTGAAAATACTCTGTCCAGATTTAATTATGTTGACTTGTTAGAGATGTAGTTAAAGCAATTAAAGTTTAATGTTTCTATATCTCTCTATAGTTGGGTAAATTAACACAGGGAAAGTAGGTTTTCTGCTTTTGTTATGTATAGTCACAATTCATGCTACAGAGGGCTCAATTTTGAACCTGCCTAACAGTGCATATGGGACACAGGCATGTGATTTACTCATGCCAGGAGTTTTGAGCAGGACATTCATGATTTCCCAGAAACTTTTCAGTAAATTCCATAAATTAACCACTTAATCATGTTATGGACCTTCATCTCTTTCTCACTTCGTACTTGCAAGGCTGAAGGAATAGATACCTTTATCTTAGAATTCAGTTATAGTGGAATATCTCAGCAACATATTTTTTAATCTTAATAAATATTGCTGGAATTCAAGAAAATTAAAATAATTGTACAAATTAGGCTAAAAAGAGGAAATTAAACAGATATTCAGCAAATCACTTCAGCTTGGAAAACATGATCTTACTAGATGTCTTCAGTTAATGTAGGGAAAAATGTTCTGTGAGTAATATTCAGAATATCCAACTCCATATTGTGAAATATCTTGTGAAATAGCCTCTCTATTTCTTTTGAAACAGAAAGGCATTAGCATCCTACAGCTACAGCTGACTTTCCTAAATACCTAAATACTCTCCTAACTGATTTGCCAGGCAGTTACATTAGAAATCTGAAGCCAAGGTCCAAATTGCCTTCAACAAAGTTGTATTTCCGCTCCAGAAGTTCATTTTAAAAACCATTCTGAAAATCAGAACTTAGATATTCTACATGTGTTATTTATGTATGTCTAGAAAGACAATATCTTTAAAGTTTGCTCTGTTTTCATCCATATCTGAGTATCTACATGACTAAATGTGAAGAACACAGATCAAGTACCTCTATGACCTTATGCTATAGAACCTGTGTTGTCATGTGTGCTTAGTATAGACCCATGCTGTTTTGAAGAGCCAAGCAAGGAATCTTTGTTATCTCTCTACTATTACGCTTTAAGGTTGTGCTGCTTTAGATGAAGCTGCAGTTGTATTAAGATTACATCTATGCTGACTTCAGTTCTGGCCTCTGAGAAGAGTTTACAGAATGAATAAGGATGATAAATTTCTTAGATTTGGAAAGATGTTTATCAGGCTATCAGCTCTGCTCATAATCTGAATGATATGAAAATGACAAAAATCCTTCTTTTTTGTGATAACCCGATCTATCTAGTACCATTGCCTGAAGTACACGTGTATAATCATAATTTTATAATTCACCGACCACTGGAAGTTTTTGTTAGCTGTGCAGAACTGATGCTTGCTGAAAAAGCAATCACTGAACCACCAAGAGCTGTGATCTACCTTAGCAATTAGTGATGTTTTTACAAAGGCATGGAGTGATTGGACAAGGGGTAATGGCTTTTAACTGAAAGAAGGGAAATTTACATTAGATATAAGGAAGAAATTCTTCACTATTGGGGTGATGAGGCAGTGGAACAGGTTGTCCAGAGAAGTGGTGGATGCCTCATCCCTGGAAGTGTTCAAGGCCAGGTTGGATGGGGCTTTGAGCAACCTGGGCTAGTGGAAGGTGTCTCCGCCCCTGGCAGGGCACTTGGAACTAGATGATCTTTAAGATCCCGTCCAACCCAAACCATTCTATGATTTTGTGATTCTGTGTTTTCAGAAGTGTCATCAAATTCCTTTTTTTGGTCTGATCAGAATGGGTGACAGTATGAGCATAAACACTATTCAGAAAGAGTTACCTACTGTCCTTCAAGGGCATGCAAAAATTTGTCAAGGACTTACTGCTTTCTACAGGACAGTTTTCTAACTCGGACAAAAGTATTCTAATGTATCCCTGACTGGGTTCATGACATTGCTCAAAATTTTACAAATCCAGAAGTAAAGTGTATTCATCACTTGTAGAGGAGACTTGCTGGTCTAAAGCCTTGTCTGTTAAGGTCATCCTTTGTTCAAAGATGTTAGTAATGTTGACATCAGAGATTTTTCACAGTACTTGTGTCTAGTGTTTGAAGTATATTATACACACACATACATATTTGAATCCAATGACAGTTTTGCATACTAACGCAGCAGAGGGGGCTTGGTGAAACAGGTAATGTTTGAAGCATATTTTTCTTCTCCCGTCTCTAGGCAGGTGTGAGTCATGACACAAACTGGCATAAACTCTCCTCCCATGAGAATCGAATGCTATGCTTTATATCCTCAGGTGGTATAAATAGCATAAGTCACTATAGTAGTTCTAATTTACATAAATTTCTACACAGAATTTGGCTAAATGACAACTCATAAGGATATGATAACATTCTGCAAGTATTTGAAGGCCATAAACACTAGGCAGGGGGAGAAATGATTTAGGGTGGCATAAGGAGACATAATTAAGAGCAATGGGAGGAAATTAAGGGAGGAAAAAATTAGGCTGAATATCAGAAACAATTTTCTGACAGTGAGATGTATTAGACTGTGGAAAATAAGTCTCCCAATGGACATTCCATTGCTCAAGATGTTTAGACTGGACAAAGTACTAATACATGTACAACAGGGACTAATTTTTGCAATGTCTGGTGCATTGACTAGAAACCAGAGACCTGTAACGGGGTAAAAAGAATTGTGCATTAAGAAATACAAACTAATAAATCCTTTTTTATCACTTTCACCAAATGCATGGATATGTCTGTAACTTTTACGTTTTATACATTTATACATGCATAAATATGTACATAGACATTATTTTCCTTTTTTTCCTGAAAATTAAAAAGTTTTTTAATAAAATCTAATTTCCTTCAAAAAAGTATAAATTCAGTTTAGTGATAATGGCAAATTTCTTCTCCTCAGCTAGCTATTAAAAGTGTTACATTTGTTAATATGTTTGGGGTTTTTTTTCAAACTCAAGTTCATATTTATTGTTAAGCCAGGGAAAAAAACTTAATTTCTTTTATTGTAGAAAGGTTTAATTCTCCTGTCTCTTACAGAACGGGATAGCCTTCTGGAAATTTATGAATATTTATGGGTGTTGGTATATATACATTGGTATATTTTTTATTCTGAAGATAGCTGAAAAGAAGCTTTGAAATCATTAAAATGTCCTATTTTAATAACTTTTCAAATGAATGTTTAAGATAAGTTATTGTTCTTCCTGCATCTAGTTGGTCTTTAATTACTTGAAGAAATGTTTCCAAGCTAAACATTTGCGAGACTGATTACAGAAACACATTTCAAAACCTACTTTTTCAAAACCCTTTGTCTTTTAAGTTTTTTATACAAGTCAGGGATGAAGATTGGGCTATTTCTTATTTTACCATAGACTGATGTCAGCTAAGTAAATAGAATGCACTCGCAGAGTAACTTCTTTCCTTTTTTTTTAATTGGGTTATATGTGATTCCTTGAAATGCAAATATAAAGTACGCTCTGGAAGCCTCAACAGTGTATTTGTTTTCTAAGCATCTAGAAGGCAAACTACAAAACAAAAATATACAAAACAGCTACATCTAACATCTGTGAGATGTCATGAAGTAAACAACTCCAGAACCACAGATATATACAGCTTGTTTTACTGAGCGCTGTAGTGATGCAAGAGACAGAAAAGAGGAAGTTTCATGGACTGAGCTCACAAAAGATAAATGAAATTACCTGAGTCAGAAAGGTGTAAAACTACAAAAAAAATTGTTGGAAATACTTTGGTAACAAATCGTTCTTTTTTACTGAGGGACACATATAAATCCTAGTACTTCAGAAGTTGTCAATCATCTTTTTCATTATATACCTGTTTCCACATCTATTTCCTTGTCAATTCCTGCTACACATATTCAGATGTGTAATATAGCTGAAATGAATTTATTTTTTATCAATTTTTCAACATTTTTCTAGACTGAAAGTAGACCTTCATAGCTGACATGCCAATTCAAGGAGAAGTACAGAGAACACATAGACTTTTTAGACACTTGTCCTGTCTATTACTGCCATAGTTTTTCTGCAAAGAAAAACACCCAAGAAAAATAGCATCATTACCAGATGGCCATTCTCTATGACATTCTGGACAACACTTTCAGTATTGTGGAGTCTTAGTAGGAAAACATTAGTTTACCATGAGGCATGTGAGAATTGCAGTCTCCAAATGAGCACCTCTCAAAATAAAAAAATCTGTTGCTGTTTCAAATTAGAAGAGAGTAAGTAGTCTCAACATGCTAAAACTGCAGTATAGGCAATAGCATGGTTTATAGTATAAAAAGATCAGTCCACACAGTGTCACAGTCCTAATTTCACCGAAATCTACCATTGCTAAAGTTGAAAGTATCTGCATAACTCTAGGAAATGTGCAGTTGGGAATTGCTATAGATATCAGTCTAATTCTTGAGATTCAGATGCAACAACTAGCTAATTCCCAAAGGAAATGAAATTGATGTTTAACACTTTTCAACTGCTTTTTGATAACGCTGTAGAGTATTTAGATCTTTGTGTTTTTTGCCTGAATGACTTAAAATGTTTCAGTTGTCATTACTAAGCAGTAGTAGTAGTAACAAAAAACATTATGACTCAAGTATTGTAACATAAAGAATCTGATTTTATACCATTGCAACGAAAGTTCTTGGTTATGTTAACATTAGTTCTCAAGTGATGACAACTTCAAGTTTATATCTTGCAATCTTTATTTAGATAAGTCCGATAAGTATACTGAGAAAAGAGAAGATCACACCCATATCTTGATTTTATTATTTTAACACCACTTCAGGTCGAAAGCTCTTTTTATAGTATAATACTTTCCTAGGTAGAAACACTATTTATTTACCTTCAGAGGACACTCAATGTACAGTGGATGAAAAATACTGGATTTAATTAGAAGCCACCTAGAGAAGCATGCCTTTTACTAGTGTGCCGCATCATAAATCATCAAGTCTTACGGGTGTTAAAGTTTTCTCTAGATTTTATGATTTCAGAAACAAATTTATTGTTTTGTTCTTTTCAGTGTTTATTATCTGCCAACAAAAGAGTAAAAAAATTATAAATATATTTCTTGGACAAGAGTGTGAAACAGACACCATTTCAACTGTCTGTGCAGTTTATTGCGATATGGCTAAAACTGGTTTTCACTGACCAGGTGACCTGTCTTCAACTCCCTGAACTGGGAATTTTATTTTAAAAAAACATAGTCCTTTGAAGATATCGGAAGATCTGCCATGTAGGATAAATTTTACAGGTTGTTTACATAGATACTTCTCAAAATCTGTCTCCTGAGTATTGTATTTCTTTCTCTTCTTTTGCTGACATTATCTCAGGTAATTAAGATAATTTTAAATAAATGTATTTTAAAACAGTAAAAGGTGCTTTTAAATAGAATAAGATTTTTGCTTCTTCCCAAGCTATATTTTAAATTTTAACTATTTTAAGAACATTAGTATTTGTTATTTACTAATTAAAACGCTAAAAGAAAATTAAAACCATATAAGACTTTTTATTTATCCTTTGATTTGCTTCCTTTAAGTATATAATCTGGCACATTTTACAGGCTCATTAAAAAACTTTGAATGATGGCTAGTAAACAACAGACCTTCACTGTATTCAGAGCCCACTGATGGGTTATACGATATAATTCCATAGTGTCAGATTGTCACGGTTAATGTGATGCAACCTGACTAGCCAAAAATTACTTTGGGATTATCTTTGGTCCAGAGCAGATTGATACCCTTTGCTTAATTTCGTTTCTGATCTTGTTCAGACCTCCTAGAATTCAGAAGCTCTATTTCCAGAACCGGTGATGTAACTAAACAACACTTTCTGCTGACAATGCATAATGCCTTTAAAGCTTGTAAGATTCCTCAAACTTGGTATCTGTACACTGATGAAATCCTTGGGTCTGGCACGGACTTTCAGTCATCCTAAAAGGAGTTTCAGTAGCCATATGTGGCATTACTACAGTAAGGACTGGTATATGGTTTGATTTTTGTTTCTATAGCTGGACCTCTTGGATCTGTGGTCATACTCCAAAAAAGGTGTTCAGTGTAGTGATGAAGTGGAAAAAATTTCTTCACCCTGAAAAAACACATTCTTAACTTAGATGCGCTTGCTTGAGATCCTTTTAAGTTCACACAGCAGTAAAACCAGCAATTTTAATTGCTACAGCTGAGCTATGGGCTGGCTCTCTTTGAACATAAACTGGTGGAGCAAGTAAGCTTCTTCACAGGCATCCATCACATTGAGTACCATTCGTTTTGTTGTACAGGGTCATTGCAGGTGTTGTAGAGTTTCAAGGGTTTAGTCCCTTGAAATCAAGGGATTTTTCCTTGAAATCAAGGAAATCAAGTCAAAAATCAAGATAACTTGTCTGACTGCTACATCAGACTGAGTATATTTACTTGGATTAATGAAGCTGACATAAAAACACTCTTTTTTTTTTTTTGCTACAGACATGCCCTTTCTCTGTTTTCATAAGTGAAGCTATTTTCAAAGGAGTTTAGAAAAAAGTTTGAATGTGCAAAAACCAAAAACTTTTTACAAAGACAGTGAAAAATAAAACCCTGCAGCTGCTGCAGTGCAGGATGTTATGAACCTAATGAGTTTGAATGGGTTAGCTCTTGAAAAGCTGCAGTCTATCATGCAGTTTTTCAGGCACACCTGGTGACGAACATTTTGGCAGGACTTGAGCTGTGGTTCAGTGACAGCAGATGGTTTGTCTTAATAACTGAATGACAACAAAAGTCTCTGGTTTGTCCTTTTTTTTTGTTATTTTCAAACTTCTCATAAGGAGTTTCTGAAGAATGAAAAACATTTTAAATATCATAATCAGCTGGACTTCTTAGGAAACATAAAATAAACATGGTATAAGATTAATTTAGTACTTAAAATAGCTTATTCACATGCTACAAAGGTTCAAGGGTTTGGAATGTTTTTATGTTGAGATAGTATCTGTAGAAAAGGTGCTGCATAAAGGTACTGTGAATTTTATGGTTCCAAACATAACGTAGCACACAATAACTAAAGAATTCATATATTGCCATAGATAAAGCCAGTTATATTACTTAATCTCTTCTTTCACTTCTACTACAGTAGTATTAGGGTGCTGTACATTCTTGAGCTGTCTCAGAATTTTCTGCAGAACTTATCCCTTCGGGTGAAGTTGTTACCTAGCATTTTGGATTTTGTTTCTTTTTTCTAAACAGATTTTTTTAATGATATTTTTTCCTTTTCTTTTATTCTTCTTCTTTTATTTTACCCTTTGAAACTTAAAGAAAAAAAAACCAAATATGAACCCAGTGTGATGGAGTGTCATCATTCTGAATTTCCAGACAGGTTGTAAGAATAGTTTTAAGAGGTATGACTCTCTAAGATCATGTCACTCAAAATGT
The DNA here is from genome assembly GCF_000687285.1 of Phaethon lepturus. Lineage (NCBI taxonomy): Eukaryota > Metazoa > Chordata > Aves > Phaethontiformes > Phaethontidae > Phaethon > Phaethon lepturus. Next base: position 8,437 of record NW_010529524.1, on the reverse strand, counting down.
CACAAACTCTGTAATACCATAGTCACAGAATTTGGCATCTTTCCAAGGTATTATAGAATTCAACATTTTAAAGAAGGAAATAACCATCTGCAGCAGCAAGACATCTGACACTATACGTTTTCTTTGTCTACTGGGAGATTCCTGTACGTGTTTTTTCTTTTACATATGGTCATGTTGTTGACAGGGTGGTGGCAGTTACAAATACTGTAGTAACTCACTAAATTCTCCCTGGGGAAGAAGAAATTTCTATTTGAAGAGCACACACTCCTGAAACAATCAAATGTCTGCCTCTGTGATTTGAAATGGTTGTACCTGCCACCTCATGGTGGGGTTCCTTCCTCCAAGGGCACACGCGGCCCTGGGAGATACTGCTGTCATCTCAGTGGAGACTACTAATGAGAGGCAGAAGCCTGGCTTGTGTCTGGTTGAATTCACTTCCAGCACTAAACCTAGATGTGGTTAACATATCCAGCTTGCATGCCATGCATCTCAAAATTACAGAAGATGTTGACCTGTGCATTCCCATAACGGTTTCTCCTTTTTGCCCTTTCAACATAATGCCTTTACTACAGAGACCTATTTTTTTCACTTTCTTCTCTTAGACATTCCCCTATTTATCCTCCTTCTGGAGATATTTAGGACTCAAAGTATGAATTATTAAACTTAAAGTTTTTTTCCTCTGGAGCTGTTGATGAGGAAACATCAACATCTGTACCTTCTACAAACCAACACAGGGTGAGAAAATGCCATGCATCTCAAAATTACAGAAGATGTTGACCTGTGCATTCCCATAACGGTTTCTCCTTTTTGCCCTTTCAACATAATGCCTTTACTACAGAGACCTATTTTTTTCACTTTCTTCTCTTAGACATTCCCCTATTTATCCTCCTTCTGGAGATATTTAGGACTCAAAGTATGAATTATTAAACTTAAAGTTTTTTTCCTCTGGAGCTGTTGATGAGATCTGTACCTTCTACAAACCAACACAAGGTGAGAAAGTGTAATATATTTTCCCAAGGATTCTCCTTCAAAAACTTTCTCTCTCTTTTCTGCTGAACTGGAATAAACTTAATGGCAGAGGTGAGGAAGGCAAGTGAGTTAATGAAATAAATCTCTGTTTATGTCTTGCTAACTAGAAGTGTTATTTTATTACGTATTAATATTAATTCTGTATGGATTTGGAATAACTCTATATACCATAACTAATGGAGCCAAATTATTGTTAAAAGAAGTCTTAAATGCTTTCATCCCATCTAACTTGTAGAATGAATAATTTTTTACTCTTCATAGATATTACAGCTCTGGTTCATTGCACCTAACTTTACCACTTTCCTAAAACATAAAAATTAGGACAATGTCTGCCTTGTACCACTTCTTTAGTCAGAGGATAGACACCAGACCTGTTGATTGTCTTTTAGTTCATCTAAGATCTTTATTGCTACTCTAGAGCTGCCTGTCTTTTTCCATGTACATTTCCAAAGTAACATGCAATAAATCTAAATATGCCACTTTTCTGTATATGTGTCCTTTTTATTCCCATTATAAGCAACCTTTTATATACATGCATAGAGCAGTAGAGGGCTGTAAATCATATGTGTGCACTTAAGTTGGCCAAGGGACTGGAGTTACTTCTGCTCTTGCCATGAATGATGGTACATTTTGGAACCTCTACTCTGTTGCTTATGTTGCAGCCCAGGGTAGCTCTATAGCCATACATCTGGAAAAGAGGACATTCTGCTTTCAGTGTCACATTGAAACCTTGAAACCTAGTGATTTTTTCAGTGAATTTGACTTTAACTTCTTGAGAGTTTCTTAAAGCTTAGTCAAACTTAGTTTCAGAGGTATAAAAATGAAAAAAAAGACAAGCATGTGAACTGAACCTACTGAATTCTGTACCCTTTATGTCTTCAAAGGAAAAAGATGATGGTGTAATTTATTGTAGAAAGAAAATAAAATCATTAGGAAATGGTAAAAAACTGTCTTTGATATGTAAAACGATATGGTTACCTGTGATATAAAGATACTAAATTCAGATCTGGGGATTTTTTCACAGGCTTCAGTTCCATTCTTCATGTACTTAATATAACCAGAAGAATTTAACATAGTAAAAGCTAGATTCTCCAGTATTCAACGTTGTCTCGTGTTTTTTGGAAACTGTGAATCTTGAAGGATGCAAGTCCAAAAATTTGTCAATTTCTTTATTCATAAAGTTGTAAACAAATGCAGTAATAATTAATTTGATTAATTTCTTTCTTAGAAAATCTCTCTCCTTTTTTTTTAATTTTTAAAAGACCATATGACTGGTTTTTATCTTCCTTCTCTGCAGATCTATGCTCTTTTTTTTAATGTTTATTAATGTGAATGAAATTGACTCAAAAAGGGTGAAAATAGAACACTGGAACTCAAGAAGGCCTCAGCCTCCAAAGTGTGGCTCTTATTTCTATATGAAAAACAATTTTTATAATTCTATTGTACCAAATTGCTCTATATACCAAGCAACAGAGGATGGTGATGACTGCTAAGAAAAAAAATAGCATATTGATTCAGTGACAGCTGACGAGACAGGTGGTATTGAAGGCAAAGCTTTGATTTCAGGAACTTAAACATAGGGAGCTAATATTCCACTTTCTAAGGAACTAATATTTTTAATTTATGAGTAATTTACTTTAACATAAATAAATAAATATATTTACATTTCTCTTGTAGTATATAGCAAAAACCTTTAAGTGGAACTTACACAATACAAAGGCACTTGGGGCTGGGTGAATTTTATATTGCTATTCTTTTCAAGAAAGCTATCAGTTTGATTTCAAGAGTATTGAAAGTGATTTAGGCATGTATCCTTAATTTTTAATATAATAAAATTTTTAAGCTGGGTGCAACAAAATGCCTGCAGAGGACTAAAGGCTGATTTCAGATTTTAAATATATACGTGCATTTTCATAATTATTATTTGGCCTGCAAAATAAATAATCTTATTTTCCCAGTACAGCTTTTACCTCTTGTTCTGCAGCAGTCTTTGATGCTCTTTTCAAAGTACATGGTCCTTGGAGTTAATATCTTGTAAAACCATGATTCTGTCTGCTTCATCTTGCAGTGAATTGATACCATAAAATCCCAGCAGTTTCTAGGATATATCAGTTGCTTGTAAATGAAAGACATGGTATATTAGAAATACTGGTTCATCTTTCTATTTCATTTGAATTGGATGTTACTTATCAATTTATAGTACAGTGTCTCTGAAACCACTCAAAAAAAAAAAAAAAGAAAGGTACTGTGCAAATTCCATGTTAATTTAAAGGAGAAATATTTGAAATGTTTGAATTTTTTTTAGGTGACTACTAGACCTCTGTAAATTAAGGAATTATGTAAATTTACAGCTGTGAAATCAAATTTATGTATTTCCTTTACAATAAAGACATGTCAGAGATCTTAAAACTCCTTTGGTAAATTCAACTATTGAAGGACTGTACAAGTCCCTTTTCATTTTATACAAAACATTTAATCTCTTCTAATTAGTCTCCCATTCCCAGTAAATATGAATTCATTAACCTGCATTGTTTACTCGAATTTCTTCCCTAATCACTGAGAGTAGATGGTGACAGTCATAGGAACACAGGCTTTGCCAGCCCCAAGCTGTAATGGGATTCATCTTCATGTTGGTAACTCCAGTGAGACTACTTACATTATTAGAATTTGTGCTTGAGCACCACTGAGTTATGAAACTAGTGGAAAAGTACTGGTGTATATAGGTACACAAATCTCTCTTACCTTTACAGTGTTATTAATTTCTTTCTTTGTTGTGTTACTGTCTAGCAGGTAGTATTCCGGTGTAGAAAGTCTTCCGTTATGTCAAATTCTGCACAAAGGCAGAAAGATAGTCTCCTCCCAAACAAGGGAGATCAGAAGGAATAAATGGGAATATTAGAAAGCAGAATGGCTTTGGTTAGGATGAAATGTAGTGCCCTGTGTGCAGCAGGTCATCAATTTTGTTTAAAACATTACAGCAGGAAAAGTTCTAAGAGATTTGAAAGAGAAGTAGCTGTTTACAGCATGAGAGCGAGCACAAGATATGTTCTGTTGGTAAGTGTCCTGCTTTGACCTAGAAGTAGCCTGGATAATGCACTAAATTTTTTTTATTGTTAACTTTCTTTTAGTGTTCTTTTGCATTTTTTATTGTGCTAAATGGCTTTCTAACAGAATACTGATTAGGATTCTTGCACAATTTAATTAACTGCAATGAAGTAAGATCGCCACAATTACTATATTTTCATCATTTAATTCAATCTGCCACCATTTTGAAATTTACAAAGATTTCCTTTAATTTTTTTTTTTCCAAACTGATAGCAGAACCCATGTAAAATCACAGCCCAGAAAATACAGAGAGGAAAACAAAAGCCAAAATGTCTAGCGAGACTTGTAAGTCATGGAGAGTTATCTTTGTTGATACATTCATATACTGAGAATTTATTTGCCAGCCTTAATTCATTTAGAAGGAAATAAAATGTGAAACTTCAGTAGTTTCTTGTAAATGAGGTCCGTTTGTTCAAGAACACTATTTTAGTATTGATGAATCTATGCACTTGCTTAATGAAGGATAAGAAATTTAAACCAGACATACAACATTCCTCTGTCTTTTAACAAGGTGGGTGTCCATGGCTATTTGAACTTTGAGCTCTCAGAAATAACAATATCAGTAAGGGGTTGTAATATGCAGCTTTTTGGGAGATTTAGTTCTGATTGCTGAAAAGTTATCAAGAAAAGAGTGATAAAGACAGTTTAAAAAGCAAACAAAGCTCTAGCATTAGTATACCTGCTATTTATTGTCTCCCTTGTATGCAAAGACATAGAACCCTACTTCTTGCTGTGTGGAAACATAAATATTAGCCTGTAGGGTCTTTAAATTGCTGATGAAGCAGATGCTGCATTGTCTCCTCTCAGCAGTATATCAAATCACATGAGCAGAATTTCATTAGCTGTTGATAACAATTTGACATTTTTGATCTGCTTTGGGTTCTGAATCTCCACGAATGAAGTAGATATGAGTGATCTAATAGTGATACAATTAGAAACATGCAGTCCTTTTGCTGAACCTTAGCTTTTGGTTTAAAATGGAACCAAATGTGAGCTAAACTTATCTTGGAAGCTGTTGCTTATTTTGAAAGTATCTCAGTTTTTTTAGGAGAGCAGTTCAATTTGCAAATAGAAGTAGAAATCCCATGAAAAATTATAATTATCAAGGATATGTATTCCAAGTTTGAAAACACTGAAGAAGTTGATGTTCATCCAAAACAGATCAGAATGCTTCCTCTCTTTAGACTTCTTCATTGATATAATGAAAATAGTTTTTATTTCCCATGTACTCTTGGGTAAAGATTACTGGGACAGCTGGATAAAATACTTATCTCTTAACTTCAGGTATCTATTTCCAAGAAAGACTAATTTCAGCAGCCATAATCCAAGGTCCAGGAAACCTTGAAATAAGAAGCAATGAAATCACTAGCCTTTGGGAAATGTTTGCTCCTCCATATAGCCAATTAAAGGTTAGCTTTTCTGAACTTTCCCAAAGTTCTGCTGTTCAACATTTTGTAATAATTTCATTGTTGGATTTACAATCACTTTTTAGATGAGAAAAGGTGAAGAAGAACACAAATAGTCATATCATGAGCTATTTTGTAACATTTTGCACTGTGACTTATTTCACATGTGAAGATAGTGACAATGACTTCATCTTTCTGATAGATAACATCCTCACCTGAAAATACTGCAAAAATATTCTGAAATGGTACGTTCTGTTTGGCAAGATATTCTATTTCAGGGGAAATTTCCTAAACATCAGTAAATTTTTGCAGGAAATATTTTTTTATAATTTGCCCAAATATTAGTTAATTACTGTACAGTTATCAAACTGGCAGAATAGTCGCTGCCTCCTTAATCAACTATAGTTTATTTTTAAGAATTAAGATAGTTCAGACAATTCAATTTGACTTTTTTTTAGCATTAGAATAATAATTTAACTTTTTAGTAGAAATAAAGGTGTATCAGGAAATACAGTATACAAATTTTAGTTTCTTAATCAAACCTGTATTACATTTTCTCTTTAAAAAAACAAAGCAGGGTGTGGCAAATCCCCTTGTCCTAACAATTTGAGCATCTAATTTCTCTATGCATTTTTTTTCCATCAACTTGTTTTTATTTCCCTCACAAAAAACACTTGAAATAAAGTTATTTTGTAAGACTGGCTGTGGGCCTTGGGATCTCTAACTAGCTACCTTGGAAATATCTCTATTTTCCATACTGGTAAGACTTGGTTTTTTTGTTTGGGTTCTGACTATAGACAAGCATGTCAGTTAGTCAAAGTTCCAGTCAAAAGTTCATTAGAAGTTTGCTGTGACTATACCAAGAAAAATAGATGTTTATGGGAAAGTTTAGTCAAGAAGTTTGATATAAAGTTATAGGTGTAACACACTAATTCGCAAACCACAGAATGCTGTATAGTGAAATTACGTAGCATTAGTGTACTCAACATAGAAAATTTATAATATATTCAACACATGGCCTGTCTGTCACGATTTGTCTTACCACTGCTTAGATTGGAAGTTACTCACGGTGATAATACTAGTGTTTGTCTAATTGAATAAACTTAGAGCATATCTGACCTTTATTAAACTTCAGCAGAAAAAAGCTACAACAGAATCTTTGAGGAAACTAAGTAAATGTAACGTTCTAAAGGAAAAAAAAAAAGTTTCTGATCTGGTAGTACAAACCATTCAAATATGGACTTGTGTTTCTTAGACTGATGACTGGCTTTGCAGCTGGCTGGAATAGACATGTAGTCAATACAGTACCAACCTGCAGTGTTGCACTGGTTATTTATCAAGGTTGTCCTGCAAGGAAGCAAAATTCACTTCTTGTGCCCTTCAGTCATATCAAAAAGTTGTTGCACCAAAACAATGCATAGTATTTCAGTATTCACTAGCAAATGAAACACCAATATCCTTTTAAAGAAACTTTTAATCCACACATATGTCTTGTTATTATAGTGAATGTCCTGGTTTCAGCCAGGGTAGAGTTAATTTTCTTCATAGAAGCTAGAGTGAGGCTATGTTTTGGATTTGGGATGACAAAATGTTGATAAGGTGCTGATCTTTTGAGCTGTTGCTAAGTAGTCAAGGACAGTCCAGCTTCTCATGCTGGCCTGCAGCGAGCAGGCTGGGGATGCTTGGGAAGCTGGGAGGGGACACAGCTGTGACTAGAGCTGAACTTGGCAAGGGATGCAAGGAACAGTAAGGAAGGCTTCTATAGGTATGTCAACCAGAAAAGGAAGGTCAAACAAAGTGTACTCCCCTTGATAAGCAAGACCAGCAAACAGGTAACAATGGATGAGGAGCAGGCTGAAGTACTCAACAACATCCTTGTCTCAGTCTTCATTGGCAGTATCTTCCCACACCTCTCAAGTGAATGGACTGCAAGAAGGGGCCTGGAGGAGCAAAATCTCACCCACTGTGAGAGAAGATCAGGTTCGGGACTACCTGAGGAACCTGAACATGCACAAGTCTATGGGAGATACATCCCAGAGTCCTGAGGGAATTGGCTGATGTCATTTACTCTCCCCTGACCCGCCGTGGGGGAGTGAGCGAGCGGCTGCATGGGGCTTAGTTGCTGGCTGGGGCTAAACCATGACAGTGAATTGACATAATTCAACATTTATACCTCATTGTGTTTGTTACCTCATACCTCCACATAATTCAACATTTATACCTCATTGTGTTTAGTTATAAATTCAAATAACATTGAGAGATACCTTTTTTCCCCACTTTATCAAATTCTAAAAACATGAATCAAGAAACAACTTTTTTGAGCAGAAATGTCAAAAGACATTTTAAGCCAGGTTTTTAAAGACAAGATACAAAAATCATTCTTACAAAACCATTTGAAGTCTGACATTTTATAAAAAATACTGAAAAAAATTCTGGTGCGATTCTAGCACCAATCAAGGGGAGCCTTGCCCTAAAAAGGGGACCCTATTGATGAAGACTCCTTACTCCAGCTACAGGAAGAGTCATGCTTGCAGGCTCTTGCCCTGCTGGGGCACTTCAACTACCCCAGTGTCTGCGGGAAAAGTAGCACGTGGCTCAATATCCAGATGGAGGTCAGTGACGAGTGGTATCACCCAGGGGTCCGTACTGGGACCAGTACTCCTTAATGTCTTCATCAATGACATAATGAGATCGAGTGCATCTTCAGCAAGTTTGCAGGAGATGCCAAGCTGGGTGGTTAGGTTGACACAACTGAGGGATAGGATGCCATCCAGAGGGACTTGGGCAGGCTTGAGGAATGGGCCTGTATGACTTCATGAAGTTAAGGGTAAAGTCAGGACCCTGAGTTTTAGGAAAGCACGCTTCTAGCTCTTCAGGGAGTTAGTCAATAGAACACC
>NW_010529523.1:127515-145598 GCF_000687285.1 Phaethon lepturus | reverse complement strand
TTCCTCCCAGCTTTAGCACCCGGCTACCTCAGGACTGCTAGAGGCCTTGGTCACTATGGACACCCGCATATCATGGCTGGCCATGAACTAAAGCAAAGTGTCTTATCAACTTTGTTCTCATGGTAACGGGTGCTACGGTCCTCTCAGAAATGCAGCTTTCCTGAACAGAAGACTGATTTTATGATTTTATCCCACCAAAGCCAGGACAACAGATTACTGTATTGCTGCAATAATTTTTATTTTTTCCTAAGATTAATTATGTTTTCAGTTTCTTATCATAGTTCCACATTTCTGTGCATAGTTTGAAGTGTAGAACTATCCAAAACCCATTTCTGATAATGGCTTTCGCTCTCTGCTGAGACCGTGGCTGGCAAAAGTTTGTGTCTCTGCTACATTCTTTGGAGACCTTCCTACCAAACAACATAAAGATCCTTATTTCAGAAATACTGCCCTTTGCAGGTAGCAGCAGCTCCCGTTAGTGAAGCCCAAAGCGGCTTCATTTTAAAGACGAGAGGTTTAACGTCAATGCAATGGCATCTGGTTCCTACTGAAAGCCAACTGGAGACAAACTATCTTACGCATTCAAAATCCCCCTCTTGGCCTTTGTTTCTGGCTATGGGTCCTGCAGCCCTAGTTGACTTACAAAGGTCCTTTGGGAATGGTAAGAGCACATGCAATCCATGCATGTGCAACAAAAAGAGAATTGCATTTGACAGAGACAAGACCAGGTTAAAACGAAAGGTGATGTAAGTGTTTGCCACCATTCAGAGCAGAACTCGGAGGCAGGAATACGCAATTAGAGAGTGTGGGAAATGATGAAGGGAGTGACTACAGCAATGGCAATGCCAAAGGAGAGTGCCCAGAGTGCACTTGCTTGGGAATGAAACTTGGTCCATAATGTAATGGTAAGGTGAATGCTCTCATCTTACTGAGATCCCTTATGAGGCAGCTTGACATCCTTCTCTTCCCTTGGCAAAGCTTATTTACTGAACTTCCCTTTTGGATAACATAAATTACAAATAAGTCTGAACATTGCTGGCAGTAGAGAGAGGAGGTAAGAAGCTACAGTGGAAGGCAGAGGCAGCTAGGCAAGCTGCACGCTTCACCCTGTGGTGAATTACCCATATCTTAGACTTCCCTGTATCCTCATGTAATAGTTACTGTTTAATAGGGAAAAAACCCACTGTGTCTTTATCCTAATTCTGGAAGCTAGGGAAGCATTTTATTTTACCTTCTCTAGAACAAGTAGACCGGTATCTTGTGAGTTTGTACCTTTCTGGACAAGAGGTATCTCTGTGCTTCCGCGATTGCTCTTTATTCTGCTACAGTTGAGCTGTGCCTCTGCAATATCAGAGAAGCAGAGACCACCAAAATGTAGAGCAGTGGGACAAAATTCACATCCATCAAGTTCTTGTTATGCATGCTCATATCTGTCACAGGCAATGTTGTGTATTTTGCAATTTAGACAGTGTGTACTGATGTTCTGTACAGTTAAATGTTGTTATTATTGTGTATTCCACAACTTGAGTTAAAATTAACTCAATTGCAGCTTAACAGGACTTGAGCAGACTGTATAAATGGACGTCATTACTGCCTAAATGTTGTGGAGGGTTATGGTGAGCAAAGACAAGTGTCAAATAAACCCTTTTATCCAAAGACAGAATAATTCCATGCTTTAATCCTAAAACAAATTGAATCTGTGAAAAAGCAGACATGAGAGACTTGTATTTTGATTGGCTTTATAAGGAGATGTTGGGGTAAATGTGATATTCAGAGAGACATGTCATGCCTGTGGGTTATATAAAATCTGTTAATAATTAGTGGGGTAAAGCCCTGACAAATAAATGGAGGGTGCTTGGTTTGAGCTCTGCCTTTGCCCTTGTGGGTTGTGATTAGACTATCAGTGCTATAGCAATGATTTTTTTTTTTTTTTTTTTCAATTTAATACTACATCACTTCTATCCCCATTCTGGTGATCTGATAAACATAGCTTGAGTCTGGGAAAAGAAACAGCATTCTCACATTTTAGTTTATCCTTCCTGACATTAAATACATTCCAGACGCACTTTTCTTTTATATTGCAGCATCTGAATTTGAGTGGATGTATTTGTAATAGGAGTTTTAACATGCTTATTTTGACATCTAGTGTTAAATGTCTTCAGTATGTACCATGGCATTAAATTCCAGCCTGCATATGCTACTGGGTTTGACTTTGAGATTACAAACAGTATTCTAGTAGAGATTGAAAGCTTACATTTTAACAGCTTGTTTCAGATATCTAAAAAGTATTGCGTAGCCTTTCTTTTCACAGGAAATACAGTGGCAGATGCTATCACTAATTCTCACTTTGTGTCTTTGTGGACTAAATTCAAGTCCCATTAAAATCAATGGGAAGGTTCTGCCTGCCTGCAAGGAAAGCAGAGCAGGCCTTACGTCTTTGAACCACTCTGGTTGCAAACGTCTTCAGCACACAAAATATCTTAATCAACAGTTTGGAAGAAACTGATGCTGACAGCAGCTGGGATTATTTTCATTTTCCCATAAATGCTACCTTAAAAATAACTCATGGATGAGCACTTTGTTGGAAACACATTTTAGAGCGCTGCTAATTCAGAAAGTGTTGAGGTGTTTTAGAAGTTGGGTTTTTTTGTTTTTTTTTTTTTTTTTTAGTAAGTTGCAAGAGACACAGTATTAGTAATAGTGAATTTGTCATGTAGAAGTACACAGCTTCTGAGCCAAAGATCTTTTGTAGCATTAGGATTAATGTTATGAGTGGGCCTAATTAAAAAAAATTTGTGTGTTTTTGTATTCTGTTTTTTTCTGTCTGAGCAAGGTTCTGACATCTCGTGTTTTTCATCATATGCGATGATAATGTCTAATTAACGTATTTTTTGCTTGCCTGGAAATTACCAGGGGAAATCCTTCCAAACATCAGCTGCCAATATCTGCTTGACAGTCCACATCAAGGGTCGGCTTTGATAAAAAAGCTAACTGTGCAGTTAGTTCTGGGAATTTCGTTAGGGTTAACCATAGCAGGGATGCTACCTATATATATGTGTGTGTGTGTGTATATATATGCCTGCAGCGATGCAAGCCCAAGAATGTGGGGAAACAGACTCAGAGGTGGGATTGTGAGCGAGTGTGTGACCGTCAGGAATGGAAAGGTTTCTGTGAAATTCATTCTCCATAGATTTATGGCCACCTGACTTTTATTAACTCGGTGCACGATGCTTTACCTTGCTGTGTTACGGGGCCTGATGTAATTCTCTCGTCTTTAAAGCCTAGAGTAAGTGCCACGTTGAAAACCCAGGAAAGGTAGCGCCTGCTCTGCCATGTAGGTGCTCTCTGTATTGTCCCTCGTGACTCCCAGACTTGCTCAGCGGTTCGTTTCTGCCCAACAGCAGATTTTCTTTCTCCCTTCCAGTTGCTTATATTGAGTCCATCACTCTGCTTGTTTTGATCTCACATTTGCTGTTCAGTTAACATTAAAACAAGTACTGCTGCGACTTCAGAGAGGCTGTTAGCGTGAAGTGGCACATCTTGGGTGGTTGTCAGCAGTGGTCAGAGGTTATAAAAACACCCTCCCCACCACCACATTGCCCTCACAGTATAGGAGTTTTGTTAAAACCTCAAGCCCTTTTAATTTTCCTGTGTCCATTTTCCGCTCCCCTTGGGGACTGGCGGTGGTGGAGGCCGTCTGGAAAAGCAGGCTTGCAGTGCCCTTTCTGCCCGGGGGCTCCCCTTACGCCCCGCTTTGGAGCAAGAGGCTGCTGTGCTGAGCAAGCACGAGCTGCTCTGCTGCACAGGGTGAGAGCAGGACTGCCTTTCCCCGCTGCCTGCGTTGTACACTGCTTTTGGGGGGGCTTTAAGGGCTTTTCTCTTTGGCTGCTCCTTTTACCTGCCGGAATATGAAGAAGGACCGGTAACAGATGAGTTATTGCCAGATTGTTTCCTGCATTTTTGAAATAAATAGATTTAGAACCTGATTAAACCACAGTCTTAGTCACCTTGTTCCTCCTCCTGCAGTGTTGGGGCCGATGGATAAACAGCTTTGCCAGAGAAAAATCCTGTGTCGTGACCTATGTAGGTTTTCCAAATTCGGGAAATGGTTGCATTATCTTTTCTTCATACAGCAGTTTCCTTTTAAAGTGTATAGAAATTCAGTGGACAGCCTTGTAATCTGTTTATAAAAATAAATTTCCTTCATACATATAGTTTTATTGGTATCATTAAGAAAGAGAAAAATATGCATATATCCAGATAGATACATGTTCAGATGCAAGTAGTCCGTGAACACCAAAGGCAGTTTTTAAACTGGTCTAGAATGGCAAGCCATATTAATGTTTTCTAATATGTGTGCATATACTTGTTCACTTTTCTGCTGACATATTTTCCCAGGGGAAATAAACACATTTTACCAGTTTGCCCATAGCATTCACTCCCTGGCTTTAATTTCGTAACGATGGAGCGAAAAGACGCATAAGAGTTTGCCTGATAAACAGAGATGTTTTTTTTGTTATCTGGCTATTATGAGACAGTCATCAAAATTAAGTTAGGAATGAAAGGAAATAAAATCAATGACGATGAAGCAAATGCTCTGATACGTGGTTAGCATTTTACTAAACGGCAGTGGTGTTAGCTCTTCGCAAAATGTTATTTTGTTCTGAACTTATGATGCCAAAACCCACTGTGTTAAAGTTATTAACAATCTATTCCAGCTTTGCTCCACTGTCGAAGGGGTACTAACTCCATGAGGTATGATGGGTACCCATTTACATTTAATATATATGAGTTGTCCCGTGGACTGTGGTGGGACTTCTCTGGCAAATGTGAATTTTGCTGCAAAGGTGTGTGACTGCAACTCTGTAGGTATCTCCTACCAGCTAAAACGCTGTCCCAGAGCTCAGGAGCCTGGGCGCTACTCCCGTCTCTATTGCTGGCCTTTGGGTGATCTGACACAAGCTACGTCCTCTGGGTTTTAGGTGCAGATTAGATACAATGATGCTGGCTTTCTTTTAAAATACTTGGAGGGAGATGGGAGGTATTGTTTGTTAAAGCTCAGGAAACTAACAGAGAATCAGAAGTGGCTTCATTAATAAACTTGATATTGGCAAAAAGTTTTCTGATAATCTATATCTTTAATGGTACCAGTCTTTGAACGTTTTAAAAGCCTATATAGGTACTTTTTGAGGTAATTCAATGAATAAAGAAACAACAGACAAGAAGACTCGTCTCCAGTCAACTGAGAGGTGTTGCAAGCAATTTTAATAGGTTATCATCAAGATGATTTGCTTAAAAGTGATACATTTATCTCAAGTATTACTGGCAACAACAAGAAAAAATGCTTTAGAGTCATTAATGCTCACTTTGCTCTTGTGTTACACAGGTCTGTCCGTTTTTGAGATGTAATTTTAAATTATTTTTTTAAGAGGAAAGAGACAGCTGACATACTCTCCTGTTGTTGAAAATTAACATAGGATGAATGTTATAAATTGTCAGTCTATAGCTGTATCCCCTTAGGGTTTAGGGCTAGAACATATTAGCTGCTATGGAGGAAAGTGAACTTTGTTGTCAGCTATTAGCTGTCCAGTCTCTTGAAAGCCTTGAGGTTTGTGAGCCAAGACTTTAGTATTTGTGGTCATGGCAAAAGCAGCAAGATAATCAAATGGCAAATAAAATGCTTAGGGTGGAATACAGTCTAAAAGACAATAGTTGCAAAACGAAAAGCTTTACAGAGCACAGAGAAAGAAGGAAGCAAATTAAAGATGTTGGGACTTAGTACAGTCAGGCTTATTACAGATTCAGCCTTAAATGATCTGTGAATTCTGTTTATGAATCTGGAACGGTATTTGTTCTGAGATATAAAGAAAACAAACAAAGCACAATAGTATGTTATCTGTAGCAGTTGGAGAGGAAATGAAATGAGACTGCAAATGGGGAGCTTCCTACATTTTCATTTCTGATGCAGTTTCTCATTCTAAGGATCTTTTCCACACAGAGAAATGTGTGGGTCTCTTTTAATAATGGCGCTGGGGGTTTTTTGCCTCTGAAATAAAATGTAAGGCCAGTGCAGTAGGTAGCTGTCTGCAAATGTATTTTTACCTTGCAGTGCAGTTACTTTTTAGTGAGAACTATAGAAGCTGATTAATTGTGGCTTCTGCATCTATAATTTAGTCAGGACACATTTGCCAACAGACTGCACATCAACCTGAACTCATCAGGAAATCCTTCTGTTTACAGTAATGGAAGAGAACATTTAAGCAATCCTCCCAGTACAAAGATTATAACATAGAGCCAAGGTTATGTTGAAAGTGCTGAGAATTTACAACTCCTGTTAAAACCAAGGGGTTGATGCTGCGTACCCTGTATTCACCATTAAGTGAGCGTTTCTTCTGGCCAGTGTTAGCAGAATGGAATAACGCTCTTTTACCTAATACATTATACTATAGGTTGATTTGTTAATCTGTTATTTATCTCAGTGTAGTATTTTCTATTTGTATTGCTGATACAATGTAGAATTTTAAATGTTTTTCAAGTTATGAATTATAATTTACATCTGTTTACAGTGAAAACTTTGCACATGAAACCTCTGAATTAAGGTCTCTTTAGCAGTCTAATATGTCCTCTGTAGCAATCATGTGTTTGTAGCATGCTTGACAAGAGGGAGCTGTCATAATCTTATGAGCAAATGCTGTATTTAGATTCAGTTTTCATCTAAACTGGAGGGTAAATATAGTTCCTTAAGTGAAAGGATTGGCACTAAACACATAGCCCCAGTTCTGGAGGTTTTCCACTGCCAAAATACATGGGAACATGCAAGAAAATAAATCATCCACCCGAAATAGCTTCTGTTCAATCATTTATTTTATGGGATTCTTCTGTTGCAGATTGTAACCCATGTTCAGTTTTCCTTTTGGCTTTGTTTGATAACTGCATGAGGTTGTGCTAATACTGCAAGTAAACGTGGCTTGGTAATGTCTTTCCTCTGGAAGGGAGGTATGGTGCCAAATTGTCAACCAGAGCAAAGGAGGGTCATGCTGTACAAGAAGATGTCTCTTCTTATTCCAGCTGACTAGCAGAAAGAGTTTAGCACATTGCAGTATCAGGGTGCAAGGTGGGTTTTGATCTGCTTTACATCTTATTATATGTAATTTAATGTTTAGCTCCCCAAGAACAATAGCTGTTTGCCCTAAGATGGCTTATTTGGGTTTGACAAAAGACAGCAAAAATATGAAAACAGTTAATCTATAATGATGATAATTTGACTTGCGGCATATGCTTTTTGGTTCAGTGGGTTTCCTGTATTGATTTTTGAGCTTGAGCAATAATGAATTCCATTTTCAAGCAACATGCACCCTTTGGGATGTGCAGACTTTCTGAGTATTATTGAATTAAGGCTGTAGGATGCTCACACGACATATTTTTTCCTTGGCTGCTGATGGGGGTTCCAGCTGAGTTTTTGTTCTGCTACACTTTTTCTGCTTCATGGTTGTTGTCTCTTTTGATTTTTTTTTTTTAACATAATCTAACAGCTTGATAATTTTAATTAAAACATTTGATAAATATTCATACTAATTTGTATATGATTTGCAACGTTTTCACTAGAGATCAGCCACTGCACTTGGTATTCTTACATGTAGGTTGAACCAGTGGTTCAGTTTATCCATGTGTTTTTTCAGTTTTTCCAACCCAGAACTGTAGATTTCTGGGTTTTATTTTAATCATCTATGCAATATTCCTTGCAACTTCAATTTCTTTTGAATAAGTCACAATCAGTTCTCTTGTATTAGCTCTCACCAGCATCACCAGAAAACCAGCAGGAACTGCTTCCTTTAAAGAAGGATACATGGTGGTATTTCACCATCAACTTGCATCATATTTTGAATATTACTCTGGTATCCCCTCATCTATCTTCCTAGCTGAAGATGACTGAATTTATATGTTGTGCTTCCCTAAAATAATCACAGAATCACAGAATCACAGAATCACTAAGGTTGGAAAGGACCTTCAAGATCATCAAGTCCAACCATTAATCCAGCGCCACCAAGTCCCCTAAACCATGTCCTGAGGTGCTACATCCACAAGTTTTTTGAACACTTCCACAGATGGCGACTCCACCACCTCCCTGGGCAGCCTGTTCCAATGACGTAGCATTAAATAACATTTAGAGGGAAGACATTTTTCCTCTATTTGAGTGTTGGGTCCTGTATTCGGTGGTATTTTAACTGGACATGAGCTATTCTGGTAAGGCAGGTGCTTTTAGTTATTGCTTGTACTGGAATCCCTCAGTTAGGTAGTTCCATCCACCAATTTGTGGTTAAAATGTTGTACAAAAATAGACGGTATCCTTGTGGTAGCTGTTCATAGGTTTGATGACCAGCAGTGCTTGTGGAAACATGATTCTGACGTACCAGCTACAGCAATTAAATCAAAAAGTGAGAGTTCCAAGGTTTGTCTTGTCTTGGCAGACAAATACAGAAACAAAACAATCTTTGAGGAATAGTACGATCAGAAATATGACCCATATGTAGTTATATATGGCCTCTGACTGTATCATTGTAAACATACTGAAGAGCTCCGCAGAATGCATACAGCATCGCTCTGTGGTGGTGGCAGGGTCTGTTTTTATACTGCTTGCAAGAACTGATGTGCAAGTCAGCCGTTTGCCAAGCTGTGAGAGACAGGAGAGCTGACCATTCTTTAAAGACAAAAACTATTCTTTTGTACAATAAGAATGGTTTCTTCTGTGTAGAATCGTGATAGAGGGCTTGCTGATTTTTAAGAATCATGTCACACAAAGCAGCAGGCTAAATTTGTGTGGCACTAAAAGAAATCTCCCTGCAGAAAGAAAAGACCCCGCTGCTGGACTCCAGAGTAGTTGCTGGATTGTGAAAGCGGACGTGGAGGCTGCACCATTTTGTGTGTCCTTATGATTGGCATCAATAGCATAGCTATTACTAAGCTAGAAGTTAAGCCGTGACAGTGCAAGTTTACTGTTGGCCTCTGCTTACTTTATTTGTCATAAAATAAGCTGGTTCTTTGCCTGCTCAACTTTGTTGCTCACTGGCTTGAAGACAGAGGTTCCCCATCCTTCATATCCACCTGCTCTCCCACAGCCAGCAGCAGCACCACGGGGCCCAAGGGGCTTCCCAATGTCCCTTAAAAGCAAGGAACTGAAATTTCAGCTCCTCTAAAAACCTTCTCATAATTCTGCTACTGTTGTGCAAGGGGCAAGAGAATATTTTCATCCAAGTCTGCTGGGTGTGTGTGCGAGTGTAAGTACATACCCCCGTGTCCAGTTTTGCTAATTTTTTCTTTTATAAAGACATGAATTAGGAAAGGTCAAGTTTGTTGCCAGGCCATATTTGCCATGAAATACATCTTTTTCTGTTTCCTGATTGAAAAGTCTTAAAGTACCAAGAAGGGCTCCTTTTACAAGTGACAAAGATTTTATGCACAGTTTCTGTTACTATCACCCACAATTAAGTGAATACTTAAAAATAAAACAACTTCCTAAAGCAGGGGGAAAAATACAGAAATCAGTCTCAGATCATCAGTTTTCTATTTATTTTAAAAATTTTATCTTTTCTGGCATTTACGATGATTAATGGCAAACAAATCGTCTTCATTATCAGCCTCCTTGTCTCTCTGACGACACTCAGAAATGTATTCCGGGACATGTTCAAAGTAACAAATGCTTGTTTATTTTTATGAATGTCATTCTATCAGCTTTTCAGCTAGAAAACCAAGCTCGTCTATCATTTGTGAATTGCAAGGTATTGAATTATATCCAGGGCCTAATTTGCAGACCCAAACACCTACTCTAAGCAGCCAGCTGGGCCCGGGGATGCCAGCAGCCTTAAATAAAAAAATGGGTTTGAATAGGCCCACAGGTCAGTCTGAGAGTTCATTTAACCAGCTGTCTCTTGAACTCCTTAATTTCCAAATTAGTTTGGCACCTTTGGAAAAGGCACCCCAGGACTTTGTCACAACTGAAAAATAGGTTTACATGCTGGAAATTTAGATAGACAGTATATATTGCTCCAAATGAATATACGGAGCCATCTGTTACTGAGTCAAACAAAAGCATCACAACATTGTGTCGATAACGCTGCAGAATATCAAAAGTTAATCTGAGTCTTCTTTTGTTGCAATAAATCCTGTCTTAAAACTATGGTACCATACATTCTTTAATGCAAGCCCTTACGCTGTTAATTGACAGCCAGCAAGATATAACTAGTTTATCCAATTCAAATTAAATTACTGGATAGAAATATTCTCATGAAGAGAAAACACCTGAATTTTATAAGCCTATCTAGTAGGAGTTTTGGAAAGAACAGCTTTTTCTTCTGGCTGGACCATTTTTTCTGGGAAGAACATCATCTGCTGTGCAATCATATGCTTCTTAGAGGCAATTTATAATTAATGTAATTGCTTAATGGGACATTTCCCTTGACCATAGCATGCCATGCTGCCCAAACATCATCTTATACTCCAGTGCCCCGATGAAAGGCTAGTGGCATTTTTCAAACAGGAGAGAGTAAAAATATTTCCAACAATGTCTCTACAGCAGGTCAGTAACAGCATGGTGACACCCCAAATTTCATATCCTGTATAAGTCTGAATTGCATATGGTCTACTCCCACTGACCAAAAATTGTCTCTGTTCATATCTATACCTTTAATGATAGGAACTCCAAGGAATGCTTTAAATTTATGGTAAACTGCAAACAGTCCACAGAATCACAAAATCATTAAGGTTGGAAAAGACCTTTAAGATCATCAAGTCCAACTACCAACCCAACACCACCATGCCCACTAAACAATGTCTCAAAGTGTCACGTCTACACGTTTTTTGAACACTTGCAATGATGGTGACACCACCACCTTCCTGGGCAGCCTGTTTCAATGCTTGATCACTCTCTCCATAAAGAATTTTTTCCTAATATCTAATCTAAACCTCCCCTGGTGCAACTTGAGACCATTTCTTCTCGTCCTATCCACTGGCAGTCCAGGCTACCAAAAGGATCAGTAAATAATATACATAACTAACTGTTGCTATGCAAATTTTGTGTGCTAGCATAAAGGTCACTTTTCTGAAATGAAGCATTTACTGAGTTAGGGGTGACATCTCTTTCAAAGACAAGAGTACCCAAACAAATTGGAAAATGAATGAAAACTCTTCATTAGAAATTGAGCACAGTTGTTGTTTGTTCATCAAATGATGATGCTTCAATTTTCTCACCTCTTCTCTGTTTTGCCCAGTTGTAATAAAAAGGCTGTGAAAGACCTTCATAAAGCATTTTTTTCTGGTAAATCATTTATAACTTTTAGATTATATGAAACTATCTGCAAATTATGCTGAGTTTAGTGGCCATTTACCCCATGCAACGCTACAGGCTTGGGCAATGTTACAGGCTTTGGGAAGAGTGGCTGGAGAGCTGCCTGTCAGAAGAAGACCTGGGCTGTTGGTCGACAGCCGGCTGAACATGAGCCAGCAGTGTGCCCAGGTGGCCAAGAAGGCCAACAGCGTCCTGGCCTGTATCAGAAACAGTGTGGCCAGCAGGAGTAGGGAAGTGATTGTGCCCCTGTACTCGGCACTGGTGAGGCCGCACCTTGAATCCTGTGTTCAGTTTTGGGCCTCTCAGTACAAGAAGGATGTTGAGGTGCTGGAGCGTGTCCAGAGAAGGGCAACGAAGCTGGTGAGGGGTCTGGTGCACAAGTCTTCTGAGAAGCAGCTGAGGGAACTGGGGTTGTTTAGCCTGGAGAAAAGGAAACTTAGGAGAGACCTTATTGCTCTCTACAACTACCTGGAAGGAGGCTGTAGGGAGGCGGGTCTCAGTCTTTTCTCCCAAGTAGCAAGCAATAGGACAAGAGGAAATGACGTCAAGTTGTGCCAGGGGAGGATTAGATTGGATATTAGGAAAAATTTCTTCACTTGAAAGGGTTGTCAATCACTGGAAGAGGATGCCCAGGGAGGTTGTGGAGTCACCATCCCTAGAGGTATTTAAAAGATGTGTACATGAAATGTTTAAGGATGTGGTTGCTGATGGACTTGGCAGTGCTAGGTTAACAGTTGGACTTGATGATCTTAAAGCTCTTTTCCAACCTAAATGATTCTATGATTCTATGATTCCTGTCACACACACACACACAAAAACTGTCAAAAAGGAAAAAGGGAGAAGAAACACAAAAACTTAAAAAATCCAGGAAAATTAAAAATTTCAAGTTAAAAGATTAAGTATTTTTTTCAATAGTAGAATTTGAGAAAAAAATTACTTTGATGTCATACAACTTATAAAGAAAAGCAACGTAAATTATTTCGTTTAGCTCAAAATACTTGCGGGGTGGGGGGGAAGATATAGAAGTACCAAGGGCAGAAAGCATTCCCATTTCCAGTTGACTAGAAGGTGTGACTTGATTTGCTAAGCTAGCAAACTGAAAAATCAATTATTGACCTAACTGTAACTTCATTTACTAAATAAGCGGTATTCTTTCAATAATTCAAAGCTGAAAAAAAGAAGTACTAGAAATACTACTAGAAAAAAGACTGGATGGTATACATCTGTTGGCTTTGATTATACTAAATATTGGTAGAGAGCTTTACATTAAGAATAAAGGCACAAACCTAGCCAAATCTTTTGAAGTTCTGCTGTCATCTCTGAGATGGGAAGTAAGGAAATTTGCATTATGATGGCATTGTTTCTTATATGTGTATTAGAGAATTATTATATCAGAGATCATTGAGATGATATCTATTCTTACTTTTCTGAAGTTGTTATGCATTATTTATATTTTTGTCTGCTAAGTCTTCTTCTTTTTGACAATACAGAATGCTTTAGATCAAAAACTAAACAACAAAGCTTAGTTCACTGCTTTTTTTGCATGCAATTAGCAAATTTTGTTCTTAACTTTGTAGGTAAGCTGCAGAAGCCACAACTCTTTTCATCTTGAAGCAATGACACATGCAAAACAAAAACACTCTATGTTCTGAAATCTCATTTTTAGAAATTTTGCTATTGGAGAGTGTTAGTGCAGCTGAGGTCACTATTACATTTCACTGCTCCTTGAAGTTTGCAAAGGAATAAATGCCTTTGTACGCTAGCTACCTTTCACCTTTTTTCTCATCAACAAGCATAAGAGCGCCACAATTACTACATCCATAAATATTGTGTGTTGAGTTTTGCTAGTATGTCTAGACACACGGTGTGCAAGATGGACCTCTACTGTTTTCATTCACGCCAGTGGAATTCTGCTAATGGATTTTCAAGTGAGAAAATATCAGTAGTAATATATAAAAAAAGGAAACATGTAACGCAATCCATTTGAGTTTACAGTCCTGTAAATAGTAACAACTATTGTTGCCTATTGTCATATCTGCTACCCTCACTTTGACAAATTAGAATAAGAAATAGTAGTAATCGTTATCTGAACAGCTTTCAATGAGTTATTCAGTGCAGTACATTGGTTTAAGCTGGAAAATGTATTTATTAATATCTAAAGTTATTCAATGGAAAAATAAGCTGGACAAATACTGTTTGGTAAATATATGAATCCACTCTAGTAGATTCACTTATATATTTTTCAATGTTATTTTTTGTAGCATTAGCTCTAGTGAAAAGAAGAGCATTTGAGGTAAAATAAAATTAAAAGCAGCAACAGTGAAGAAGTTACAATGTTAACTGCATCTTGACATGCATAAAAGATCAAAGATCTTGCAGTTGATGGCCGTATGTTTGCACCAGTTAGGTTGGCTAACAAGAGTTTGTCATGAAGAGTGTTTTCAGTATTTGCCCTGTGGTTCGGCTGGTCCTCGAGAAGGAAGGTGTATCATTCTGCGTGTGCCTGATCCCTGGGGAGGTGAATTGCCGGGGGGGGCGGATTTAATCACAACCATCTGTGCAGCAGTTCTCATGAGGAATATCTGGAAAGTCTGAAACTAAATTTGATCAATGAGGTTCTGGTGTCCAGCAAACACTTCTGTACATAAATGACACCTGAGAACATGATAGCCACTGAATGCATCTAAGTTAATACAATTCTAACAGTAGTCTGGTAGCCTTTTTTCCCCTCTAAACCATTTGTGATCTTTCCAAGCATGAAAGAGGCAATACTGCAAAACAAATGTTCTACTTAACCCTTCTGTTTTCACTGATTGCAGAATGAATATACGTAACTAAACAAATATTGGAAAAGAGCACATAGCGATGTCTGTGTTTTCCTTAGAATTAATTTACTTTCTATTGCCCTGTATATTTGGGAAGCAAATACAGCAGAACTGTATTCGCAGTACTTCTTACTTGCTCAAAATCAAAGGAGAATCATGCTTAGAGGTCTAGGATATTGAAAACATCCATAATTCCTTTTGAACGGTAACAAAGATAGGGTGCTGCTAACAGATATGAAGGACCTTTGGTATAACAGTCTGTTGCTTTGATCAATCCTGTTATCGTTTCTGCTTAAAAAAAATACTGTTACTGAAAAAAAAGAATTTAGAAAGCCAATATCTGTTTCAGCATTAACATGGTGTCTTTCGTCTGAATCCATACCTCTGATCAAGTTGGGTATACTTCCTTCATCATATGTCATACTCACCAAAAGAAAGACTATGTCCCATGTGACATAATGGATAGGCTTCTGCTATGGCTGCCCTAACACACATCTTTGTGTTTTCCTTATCCTCACATTTAATTCAAGATTTGCTGTGGGAGGAGGGCAGAGAGATGTCAACATTCATTAAAAATGAACTAAAAAGCTGACAGCCTTAAAATAATGACTAATATTTTCAAGGACCTAGAACCCTCTGTTCACTTCTGTGGTATTTAATTGGTTAAAGACAGCTCCATAGGATTCTTTCTTGGTAAATTGGGTCCTACAGCCACCTGTACTCTGTTAGCATCACAGTAACCTTTCTGCAGTCCTTGGGATTGATACCTTGATAGTGAACTCCCATTTCTGTATATGCAGACAATACAGGCAGTGAATCTAGCAGTCCCATGTAAGGCTTTAAGGTCTGTATGAATAGCAGTTAAACAGCTTTTTGTAAACAGTGAGGGATGCCTTAGATCTGTAGTGTTGATGAAGGGTAAAATACACAACCATGGGTGGCTTGAATGAGACTGGAGGCATGTGATATTTAAAATGTAAACCTGGAATAAAACATACTGTGGCATCTGTGGACACATAAACAGACCGTCCATTGAAAAGTAAGGTTTGCAAAGTACAAACTGAGCTATGATTTCTTTGGGAGTCAGTTTGCCACTCTTGGGATGGGACTAAGTCACCTTTAGTTTCGTAGTATGTGTTCTCAGGATGGAACCAAATGATTTTCAGCTGCTGTTGTGATGTATTCCCAAGGATGTAGATAAATCTGTTTCAGCGATGGTGTTGTGTTTTTACAGGTCTTTAAAATGGACCACGTTATCTTCCTAAGACTTCATTCTTCATGTATGGTTGGGTTAATTGGCTTAAAATCAAAACCAGTTCAATGCTAACCTCCTCAACAGTGCAGAATGGCTAAAGTACTTCTGGGATTTCAATATATATTCTTAAGGTGTTTAAGTGCCTCAGCTTTTTCATTTTTACATTAGAGGCAGGAGGAAACAAGATTGTGCATCAGCCAAAAATGGTAGTTTTCTCATATTTCTCAGTTCATTGAAATAAATATGTAGTAAAAGTCCATCACGATCAGCACTTTACATTATGTTTTCAAGAGAAGAGACTAGGATAAAATGCAGACATACTTCTGTATATTCTATAAACTGAAATAATGGACTCAGTATAGTTTTACTCATCAATAGTGTAAGAGCGAGCAAAAGTGTTTACTGTATTTTATTACCCTAATGCTGTTGGCACTAATTCTGTTTGAATGATGTACTATTCTAACCCTTGCCGTAGTCTGTCTAAGGCTTATTTTCTTTTGCTACTCTCTAAGATTTCCTGTAATATTGTGAATCAGTTTACCATCTGACCTTTTAGCCAGCAGAGTGGAGAGCAGCCCTGCTGAGTTTGTGCAGAAGGGCTTGATTGCTCTGTTGGATAGTACAGTATTTTGGATATGCAGATGTTAGTGACTGAAGTGTATTATCCATCTTGAACACCACTTGAATTTATGCTGAAGCTTTCAAGTTCTGTTCTTTGAATAGGTCCCACAGTAATTGAATTCTCATATTGTGCACAAAAAGAAGTCAAACCTTATGTGCAGAACTGAGAACTCCCCTGATGATTGTTAAAAATTGGCATGAGAGGGCTTTCAAAAAAAAGGCCATCTGACACCTGCAGCAATATTCTAGCTCTCCAGGTTCTGATGGTTTCATATAGAAATTGATTTCTATTAATGACTTAGGAATGACAGGCAAGATGACAATGTGCTGAGCATTCAGTGTTATTGCAGCTCCTAGAGATTTGTTGAAATTTTCAGTCCTTCATTCCACTTACCTGCCAGAGCTGTCTTCCAGTGCTCAGCTCTTTTTATGGAGCTGGTTAAGTTCCCGTCACCATGCTGCTAAATGAAAGGAGGCTCACAGAGGAAAGACATGGCACCAAAGAGTCAGGCAAGGTTACCTAGTATGAGAACAAAGTGAAGAAAAATTTCTTAGACCATCCCCAAGAAGGTCTTTCAACCTTCAAATACTGAGTCTGGAGATTCCAGTGGACTTTCAGTATACACTTTGCTGTCACTTCTGTAGGGCAGGCAGGAGCACCCAATTTACTATGAGTTTACTGTGGGGAAACAGCCACTGTGTCCTGGCAAAATGCAGACAACTATTGATTTTTCCCACAATAGGAAATATAGACCTCAGAGACAAACTGGGATTGAAGAATATGAGTTTACAAAAGTGGAAATGAAGTAACAAGCATTCTTTTAAAGAAAGCATGGTCTTGCAGAATAGTAATAATAACAACTGAGCTCTGCTAACAGTTTAAAGAAAATGGTGATTTGAACTAAGGTCATATTTAGCTGAATCCCATTTAGCCAAGGAGGACTGGTGAAAGAATTTTGGTTTTTCTATTTTAGCTGAACAGCCATGGGACTTGTCTGTCCCTTTTCACAGTGCAGTAATTGGCTCAAATGCTGCTGCCAGTTAAGCAGCTGCTGTTGACTTAATGGGAATCTTATTGTGCTCACAAGATTAAAGTGTGGGTCAAGGTCAAAGCAGTCACTATTATGTCAGTACTGG
Source organism: Phaethon lepturus (assembly GCF_000687285.1). NCBI lineage: Eukaryota > Metazoa > Chordata > Aves > Phaethontiformes > Phaethontidae > Phaethon > Phaethon lepturus. The sequence goes on along the minus strand of NW_010529523.1, from coordinate 128,419 downwards.
GGACTGATTAAAAATATTAAAAAGGTGGAAAGAAAAAAGTATTGCTTGACCATGAACCCCATTTTCTATGGTTCATGTTTAATAGAAAACCTAAAACAAAATCCTTGAGGGTCTTACTGTCAGAAGCAGAAAGTCACAACTCCATGTAGTTGCTCAGGACTTCTGTAGATGAGTCTTTGTGTCTCACAAAAAGGGGTATTATACAATGAATATAGTGTTTCTGAAGAGGTGGTCTAGATTCTTTTATTCTAATAATGGTTGAAAAGTTCTTTAGCAATAAACCACTTCTCCAACTAACACATTGAAAACAATGGGGCCAATCCTGAGCTTTTGATAGGAAGTAATGAAATCTTTATACCTAACTGCAATGTTTTCAAAAGGGCATAAATTTCTAACTGCTACTGACACTCAGTTTATGTCTTCCGCATACGCCCCCCGTCCATACTTAGAAGACCATTTTATTCCAATATATTTCTGTTATTAAGCTTTCAATCTTTGTTAGGGTTTTTAGCTTCAGGAAATATTCCTCACGAAGTTTTGCAGTTGTGCAGAATTTACCCTACAAAAGTGGTCCTGTCATCAGGGAGTAGTCGCACCTCCTAAGGTCCGTCTGGCAGAAACATGTTTTCCAATTGAGTTCTGCCAGCGGTGTTTGTGTATGACAAATAGGACCTCGACAGAGAAGAGATTCAGGCAAGACAGTGTGATAAATCCTTCTGCAGAAACGTAAATGATTTATTATATTATTATCAATTATTAATAATGTTTCATCAGATGGACTTGAAAAGCTTCAGCACATTATTGTAAACACTGCACCATTTTGAGTGACTCCAGGTATGATTAAAGGAAAAAGCAAGGTAGAAAACAGAGCTGACTGTGGGAACTAAGAGTCTCTGAGGGTCAC
>NW_010529523.1:122746-127484 GCF_000687285.1 Phaethon lepturus | reverse complement strand
TCGATCAGGTGAGAAAAAAAAGAAAACCCATCAGTAAATTTTTGCAAGCATAAAGTGTTGTAAAAGTACAAATGCTAGAAAATAAATGTTTTCATTGGAAGAAAAGTTACCAGATATAATACCAGATATAAGAAATATTTCACAGTGAAGTCGGTTGCTGTAAACTAAGAACAGGCTTGCAATCCTTTGCTCAAGTGGTTTGTCTGAATCACTGCAGTGACTCGAATTCAAAACGTATGCACTTTTCCTGTTCAGAACCTCAGTGGGGATCTCCCACTTCGAAACTATGGGAGTTCACATCATGTACTGCATGAAACCATAGCTATCACTTAAAGTTTTTACCTCTGCCTTTGAGGCAAAGGCCAAAACTCTCTGAAGGGGTTTACTCCAGTTTGGCCAAGCAGAGCAGGGGCCTCTGGCTGCCTGGGAATGGTAGCCTTGGCCCTTCTGTGGGCTGTCTGCTACGTCCCACTCTGTGTCCGGAGTTTGTAACAAGCCTCGCTTCATTGCTCTGTGTAAGGTCAGCATTAGGCTGTCTTCAGTTTATATTTTTGACTAAAATGTGGTAAAAATTTTAGAATCTTTTTCTATATGGTGTTGGTCATCAGCTTGGGGAGGAGTTTCCCCAGTGACTTGTGTTTTTTGGAATGTCCTTGACATCATCAGGCCACGCACAGCATCTCCCACGTGTATGTTGGAGTATACATTTATGTGCACACACAGAGCTCAGCTATTCCTAGCTAATATTTCCCAAACTTCTGAACTGAAAAAAAATTACTTATTTTGTGACTTCCCTTACAACCTCACTTCATGTTGATAACATCTTCTCTCCCTGCTTGCCTAACCCCCTGTGTCAGTTTCCTCTAACTTTTCTCAAGTCTAGTGCTCTGATATAATTCATCTTCTCCTTTCTTTCATGCCTTGAATAAACAGTTAATGTTTTCAAAGACGCATGGGGCAGCCTATTGTGAAGATAAACATTTCAAGGTCTTTAGGGACTGGAGAGCACTTCTGTATCATTGATAACCATTTGGTTTCCTTAGAGAAAGTTTTCCCTGGTCAAAACTAGTTTATCTTCTCCAATGAAAGCTGAGATTCTTGGGGACAGCTTAAAAGGTTTTCCCTCCCCTCTCACGCTAGTTCTTTGTATTTTCTTCCTAAGGCAAGAGCCTTCTGCTTTCTAAAAAGTATAGATATAATTAATGTATTAGATATATGTCTTTGGCTGGAGCATGAATCCAATATTCTGCTTGGTTCTTTGATGACCTCCTGATGGTCAGTTGTAGTGTAAAATGGCAGTTTTTCAATTAAATCTTAAGGCACTTGTTTTCTTTTTCTGTGTCACTGTGGTCAACTGAGGTGCTAAGCCTGGATTCCCAGTGGTGGAAGAATAATATGGGGTATAAGAACTCTCATGGAGTTTTCTGCCATGAACTTCAAAATATATTTTTATGCTTTGAACTACTTTTTGTATAATTTTTAGCTTTTGGAGCAGAGCATGATGCAAGACCCAGCTCCTTTGGTGAGCTACAGAATAGGGAAAGGCACTACAGGAACTCTTATTTGTTGAGGAAGCATAACAATGTGAGTCATTAGCTCATGTAGCCTGGGGAATTTTTGTGTGTTGACAAAGATGCATTGGCTTAGATGCTTTATGTTTAAAGGGCTAAAGCCTTGGGTGAAACAGGTATTTTTTATGCAAATTCTAAATTAGAAAAAAAAAAAAGAAAATATGGTGAAGGAAAGTGACAGATGTTTACCAAAAAAGAGCATATAATTCTCCATGTCAGTTTGCAGAAAATTTGGAAGAAAGGAACATACATCCTTGTTTAATTATTTGTGTTTGGGCAAGGGTAGGGGGTGTCACACTTTGTGTTTTGATCTCTTACGGAGCAAAAGCTTATCAGCTGAAGGATCGTATATCCCCCTCTCTTCTGATAAAATGATCAGTTCTTTTTCTATAGCTTGGAACAAATATTTGGAAGGTGTCTGTCACAGACTATAAAAATGTGTGCTTGAACTAGCTGACAGTCAGTCAACCTGAGGTTTAAAAAACGAGAAAGGCTTGAGGGGAAGCACCCACTATTGATGCTCCAAAGTTACTACTTAGTGAAATTCCTTTTTATGTGAAAGGTCAGTAACCTTATCCACATTTTAAAAACAGAAAAATAGATGACAGAGGCAAAGAAATCTTTTACGTGCACACAAATATATTGTTCTTCAGCTGAACATTTAAACCCTTTACTTTTACTTAATAAAGCATAACGTTTTTGATATTCCCAGCAAACTTAGTATTGCCTCAATAAGTTTTTGCACAACTGAACTCTGTTTGTAGGAGGAAAAAGGATAAAAGAAACAATAAAAGGTTTCTCTCTGCAGAAGGTTTTGTGGGTGGATATGTTAGGCTATGCTATGCTATGCTATTAAATGGATCAAGATAAAACCAAAAGCAATAACTCTATCTAAAGAAGTATATCTTGAAAGAAATAATTAAAAATTAGAAGTTTTGATAAAAATGTCTTTTTTTAATATTAAGGTACTAGTCATCAGTGATACCTATTTTCAGTGTTACTTTTGTCCATACTTTTGCATTTATATAATGCATTATTTTAACAGGAAAGAAAGTTGTTCCATCACGTAAGAATATTTTTTTAATCAAAGGTATAAATCCAGGAGGCAAAAAATACTGTTCTTAAAAATATCACCCAAAAATATCTGAAAGCTCAAAGAACGTGGACATTAAAGCTCAGCTGTAAACCAAAACAATTTCAGATAACCTCAGTGGACTAAAAATAATCTTTGTGTTGTGAACTGGTATTTACATACATTCTAAGTGAATCTTTTTTTCCCTCTTTATTTAAGTCTAGTTTTAGACTGTAGATAGACTTCAAACTGCGACTGTTTTGGAATAATAGGTTGAAGTGTTCCTTTCAAATATAACTATAAAACATTGTGACTTCTTAAAGATGAAAATTATGAAACTTTACTGAAACCCCTTTCCCTTTTTTCAAACTTTTTCATGAATTGCAAGTAAATATGTGATCAGTTTAATTTCTCCCAAGTCATACTTCCATTTTCTCCATTCTATCTGTGAAATAGTTTTTCCCAGCTCTACTTCCTAGTGAAGTTGGTGACTATTTTATCATGGATCAAAATGAGAGTCGACTCGGGTTCCAGTGTTGTAACCATTACATAACCGTTTTCTAAATTGTCTAGTGAGTTTGTTTCCCACTAAACTAAGTTATTTTAGATGTACAGGCCAAGAGAAATCAGAACTACTTCTTTAGGTATTCAGCGATTTTTGGTATATTTTAGGTAACCAGCTTAGAAAAAGTCAGGGAAGAGAATAATACACATTAATCTATCTGTTTTCTGCTGTGTTAGGCTTTTTGGTGATACATCGTACCAATGTATTTGAATGTCAAACTAGAGCTCAGCTATTAAAATTGTTTTGGGTTTTGTATTTGATTAGTATTATTAGGCTGTTCTACTACCCTTTATGACTATAATGGCTTCTCAACGGAATTTTAGTGCAAATTAAAAACAAGATGCAATCTACCAATGTTCTTTTCAGTGCTCTTAAAAAATTGCATTTGTGGGCTCTACCATGTTGATTGTTCAACACAACACTGTCTTTACACAGGCAGTTTCTTCTCCTGGGTTTGATGATCATCATTGGATAGTAAATGTAATCTGCTGTTAATATAAGTTGATACACTGGGCCTGATTTTAGCCTCCTACAAGTTTATACCTTTTATAAAACTAAACTTTTATTATTATTTTATGATTTTACAAATTATTTAACTAGCTTTTACACTTTCTTCTTGTTTTGGGGAAGAGGAGTAATACATAAAAACAAAGACAACTCTAAACTAGTAAAGACATTTGTACACTTTCGAATACTGCTGTTTCTTAAAAGCTGTTATTCTTTTAAACATATGAGACACTACACCCACTGGGGACAGAGGTTATTAGAAAGCTGATGTTGTGCATGACAAGTACTACATAATTTAATATAGGCCCATTTCAGCTGGTATATGTTTATGATCAAATTAGCCAAACGGTTCTTTTGCGATGTGTCGAGTTGAGAGCTTGGGCTGTACTCAAATCCTGAGTATGATCAGAAATGAGTTCCTGAAATGGGGTAAGATCAGAATGTGTTGCAGGTGGCAATTTCTTCTACTGATGCCTTGGATGTAAATTTATTTAAAAGTTAGGATTCTTGTCTCTGGGTGTTTTCTTCCATTAATTTATATGTAAATATTCATAATAATATTGTAAAAGTTGAAAGCTCCTATCTTTTGTACCAGAAGAACACATGGACCTGAATTAAGTCAGAGATTCTTAGTGAGGATGCATCAGTATTTTCTGTAAACCCTTGTATGTACTTTTTACAAACTCTTCGTTGTGATCTCTTTTTTGTTCCTCTTGAAAACCTCTAGATTTCTAATAGAGTATTTTTATAAAGGTGAGAGAACTCAAATGTGAAGCATTACTTTCAACTGCACCTTCCTGCCAAAAGCAGCGAGTGCTTGGTCTGACTCTTCCACCCACTTTGTCTTGAAAAGCCCTGGACATCTGTGTGAAATGTATCCGACCCTGGGTCAGACCAGAGAATGCCATCTGGATGGAAGGCTCTAAGGCTTCCTCCGAGTAATGAGGTCGTGCCTTGGGAGTGAAATGTAGCAAAAGCATGACACTTCATATTTTAATTATTTACTGTTTTCTAGACTGGTTG
>NW_010529523.1:102739-122715 GCF_000687285.1 Phaethon lepturus | reverse complement strand
AAGGGGGGGGGGGGTGGGGAACCACACCACAAAAAAAAACCAACAGAAAAAAAACAACAAAGAAATTGTGAGAAATACAGAAAATACCTACTGAAATCCATAGAACTTTTCTGTGTAGCTTAACTGTTTGTAGAAAATATGCTCACTGTGTAGGCTCTCTGTGCCTGCCATTATCATAATAAAATAACTTGGACTGCACCAAGATCCCTGTCATCCCTGGTGTTAGAGGCTGCCTTTGTGAGTTAGACAGTGAAGCTGCATTGCGAGGCTGTACGGTGAGTCTGTGAGACTGGAAGTTCTGTATATCCTATTTTTATATAAATGCCTGCATGGCTTGGTGGCATTTTTAACAACAAAAGGGCATAACTGTGTTTGCTGAGATTGCCTAAATTGTAAGAAAAATACTATGGAAATAGCATTACAGCTAGAGCAAAGAAAGTAAGTACTATTTCTAGGAACAAGGTAACGTGTAAGTAATGTTATTACAATATCCAGATGAATAGTGGAAACGGATGAACTCAGTAATAAATTTGTTGAAGATCTGTGCTATTTCCTCAACAACATTTATCTCTTGGGAGACATCAGCAGATGCCAGGCTGGCCCGTGGTCTTTTAGTTCCTCCAGAGACAATAGACCAAGCAGACAAGAGAAGTCTCAGTCTGTTCCAGAGCCCATCTGCTGTTTCAGAGCTCGCTGCTTACCTATCCATCCTTCCAAAGCAGCAGAGAGACAGAAAACACCAAACAGCAAGGAGCGGGATGCAAATCTTCCCATACTTTTTATATACTGCGTGCTGGAGAGGTAAAGATTTCTTGCTGCCCTTCCCTGAGCTGCAGGGAAGACCAACTTCTCTTTCATCCTTTTGTGATCATAAAATATTTCAAAGGATCACACCCCACAGAGAGTTTAAAAGCAGTTTGGTCAGTCTAAATCAAAGGGAAAAAGTAAAAAGGAAATGTTGCATTTGAGCAAAGGTGTGGAAGCTACCAGACAAAGCCTGGCAGTGGAGGACCAGTGGAGGGTCTCCATGCCCAGAAGACAACATTTTAATTTTGTATTATTTCTTTTCTAATGGAAATGAGAGGGTGCCAGACCTAGTGACTGGTTGGATGCATAATTAAAAGATAGTATCATTCATAATAGAATAATAAAATTCAACAGTAGATTTTTTTTTTAAAATTACTTTAGGACCAGGTTAGTAACTGATACTCCACAGAGGTGCATCTGAAATATTGATAACTGAGCTTGCCACACAGAACAGATGCAGCCTACATGTATGACAAGTACACCCAGAACCACCTGAGATGTAGTTATTTTCGACTGAGAGGGAAAGGAGCTCTTCTACTGCCGGCGGTTTGACTCAAATACCTAATTTAACGCGGCGAGTAGATTCCTGCACTGGGTTACAGCTCTGCCAGCGCTGCAGCAATTATCAGAACGAAAAAATTCACAGGAATTTAAGGAAAACATGAATAATTTCATGTGTTGTTCTACTTGTTTCCCCGCCCTCTCAGCCGACCCACGAGGCAGTTCTGCAAACAACACGACATCCATTTAAGAGTGAAAATAGGATGAAACACGGCCCGGTGGCATGAGCTGGGCATCTGGGCTTGGTGGGTCCCCTCTCTGCGATGAGGCTGTTGCTCTCGGCCGGCGGTGGCCATGTGCGGGGACGGGCGTGTGGTCTCGCAGGAGAGGGGTGGGCAGGTCTCGGAGCATCCTTCCCGCAGAGCTCCGTGCACCCGCCAAAGGGACGGCTGCTTGTACCGCAGGCCGCCCACGGCAGCAGTTTTGGCCTCTAGCCCACCAGCCCCTGGCTTTTGCTGACATTTTGGCCTGGACTTGACTACATTGTCCTTGTGCGGGACACGACTGTGGGTCGGCGAGCCCTCCCTGGGGTACAGGAGAATTAGTAGCAACTTGCTTCAGAGGTTTTCTTCGTGCTCTATCCATGCATTTGGCTGAAAAAAGGCCATTTCCCCCAGTCTTGTTATATGTGTACCTTCCTCGTAATGTTTCAAGGACCAATCCAGTTTTTTTGTTTTTTTTTTAAATTAGTGAAAAGTTTTCCTCTTACATCTGTGAGAAAAGGCTAACCCCTCACTGATTATATCATAGAAAATTATATAATATGGGTATGGTACCATGATGTCTCAGTAAATTCTTCCTGTTATGCTGTCTAATCCAAACAGCATATGCTATATATGCGAACGCACCTTAGGGTATAATCCCTTGCTGTCTATAGTTCTGGATGTAGCTGGTAGCTGGCATAATTTTAAAAAAGTCTCATTAACTTGCTGCAGATAGAAGGCTTAACAGATCACAGATCACAAATATATTTTTAAAATACGCTGTGTGAAATCCCTAACTGTGAGTTGTGTGAGAGAGCAAGAAATATACTAGTTACTGCAGCACGCAATGCTGCTTTGCTTTAGTGTTTCTGCGATTTTAAGACAGAAACACGTTTTAGTGGTTCTGCGGACCAAGCTATTCACAGAGCACAGGAGAAACAAACCTTGAAGGCGTCAAGTCTGGATCCAGCCCTCCCTCCGCCTTGGCTCTAACTTGCTCTAGCCTTTCCCTAAAGGTAATCATTCCCAAGCTTCTGTATTCATTTTCTTTCTCAGATCTAATAGGCTTTCCCACTCTCATCATTGTTTTTCTCAAGACAGTTTCTCCCAGCCCAGCACCACTCGTTCTACCTCCTTCCTTTGCTTTGCTAAGGATGTCTCCAGGCAGAGTTTCCCCATCTCCTTGCTCCTCCCCGGAAAGGGTTGCTGGTGGTTATCGAGGTGCCAGCGAGCAGCTGCAAGACCAGGCTGGAGAGAAGAGCTACGCACAGCATTTCCCGACAAGAGCAGACTGACCATAACCGGGGATTTATTCAGTTCCATCTTGCAGAAGAAACAGGCGGTTTTCTGCAGCTCGGTTACACTGTAATACGTAATGATGACTGAGAATAGCTGTCCTGCCATTGTACTGGAGATGAGAAGTCACGCACAGATCTGCTTATCACCAGCCAACTGACAATAAAGCCGGGGGAACAGATGGAGAAGTATTTTGTGAAGTTTAGAAAGTATGGAGAGAGAATTTGAAAAGAGGTGTTTGTCTGTGTGTCTTTAATGCAGGATGCAAACTGTCCAACAGCATAAACCTTCTTTTTTATATAACTTGACCAGGGTGCCTGGCAAACCAGCTATCTAACGAGAGGTGGGAAGTAACGGATCGTGTTAGAACCAGGGCAAAAACACACTGTACCAGGCAAATGTGGAGGGGCAAAGCTTTTAGGACATGGCAGGAAATCCCATGGCTGTCTGTGTCTGAATGAGGTGCATAGGGACAGTTGCACTTCAAGGACTTGCTGCAGAGAAGGTGATGCTCGTGTCTCTGCCATGGACCTTAGGTAAATTACAACATCTTTCTGTGTAAATTGAAGATTCTGTTTCCTTTTCACAGTACAGCATGAAGTTTAGTTAGAATATATGTAGAATTGCCATTCTTCCTTACCCTAAACCAACCAAATTATAAAAATAGAAATGCTTGTAAGGAGAAGGCCATGGATAGACTTTTTTAACCCTACAGTTCACTTTTTCCATTTTGTTTTTTTTTAAAGCAATGCGTGCAGCTTTTAGTGTGGTTTGAGTCTACCTGAAAGCAATCAGTTCGGTCACAGATCCTATTCCAGGTCTGGGACCAGGAGATATATTGGCAGCTTTTAGAGCTCTAAGGACACTCAGATGCTGTTTTCCTATAAAAATTGTTTTAGGATTGTCCCAGTGTAGCCCTCGTCCTCTATTCTCGTACAATTTGAAACAGAAGACTTTTTTTATCCTGTATTTCAAAAACCAGGCTAGGACTTCTTGAGGGGGAAAAAAGCTTTTAACAGTGCCATGCTAAATCTGATTTTCAATTAAATAAGATATATGCAGGGCATATAGAATGTTAACAATGTTTAACATTGATTCTTCATTGGTTTGGGGTTTATCTACTAAGATAGCATGTATCCGGTAACAGCCTTGTCAATGAAGTAAATCAAGTTTAAGTAGTGGAAGAAGCACTTGCAGATTTAGTTTGTTTTTTAGACTGTTTGTCTAAGCAAGTGAGCACTCTCCACATTTGCAGTTCCAGGAAGAATGATATATTGTAAGCTTTAAAGGACTCGTCAACTCAAGGTTAGGTAAGAGATTGTTTGTCATGCTTTATCAGGAATAGAAACAGTACCCAGGGGATAGGGAAACTGAGCGTGTTACAACAGTTTCAGCATAAAAGGTGAGGGAAACAGTAGTCTGTCATCATTTAGGAGTGAATGAACTGGTATGGAATAAATTTTCCAGCTGTTGCAACTAGCATAGCTTCTAAATCCTGGGATCAAGTATATTTAACCCTAATGATCCTGGCTGATAGCCAGCAACAGAGTAGCTCGTCCTAACATGTGAAGGTGGCTTTTGAGAGTGCTGTGGCATAGAAGTCAGATCACAATTTCCTTTCCTTCCGTGGAGAAGTGCTCCTGCTCTGCAGTTTGGCTCTGGGCCCCTTCCCTCCAGCACACTGAGTCCAGCGCTGGGCAGAAACACGGGCTCTTGTCTTGTTGTGGGAGGCAGCCCTGGTTGACACAAGGGTTTTAGTGTCGTCTTGCTTGAATGTGTCCTCAATGAGGGAAAAACTAATGTTTTTTGTCAGTATGAATACGACACTGGAAGGCATGTTAAAGAGAAGTTACTATCTCAGCAAAAAATAAACCTGAAAGTTTAAGGTTTGTTAGGTTCATATTTAATCTTTGTTATTAAGCAAGGGAAGAAGCAGCCAACAAAAAAAAGAGAATTATCCAAACACTTCTCCCCTTGGCCTCTGACAAACCTTCCTTACCTTATCTTTAAGTATATTCATCAGCAATGTTTTGGCATTGTTATATTGAAAATGTATAGGTAGCTGCTCATTCATTAATATTTATAAATATTCTTTGCGTGAGTCATAACACAGAGCATTGTGAGAAATAAGTTGGAAATAAATTCTTATGTCCTCTAGATTTTAATTTTATGATAATGTGCTCTTAGCAATTTGGGTAAGAATATGAGGTCACACCTCACATTTTCTAAATGGATCTTTTTATAGGGAGAAGGTTAGTCTGTTCTCCTATGTGGTTTTTGAAATCTCAGGCTAACAGCCCCTGTACTGTGAAGGACCACAGCAAACCAAACACAGGCTTTGTAGTGGTAATTTGTAACGTCTATGAAATTGAAGTCCTGATTCACCACTTACTGATGTCAAGGGTTCTCATCAGTTCCAATAGACCAGGGTTGTCATTTCTCTCGCCAAGGGTGAATTTTCTGGGGTTTGTTTTTTTTTTTTCTCCTCCTTTTTCTCTTATTATTCCATTAAGCGTAGGACATGATGTTTGGGATCTTAAAAAAGGCATTCTGTGAGTTTTGTTTGTTAGGAGAGCAATGGATTATCTTTCATAATGAATTCAGTAAGTGCTCTGAAACTTGTCCACGCCTCTAGCTCTCAAATGCTATTTCCTTAAAATGTTCATATCCAGAAGATACCTTGAGATAGGCCAACAACACTCAGAGCAGCTGAGAGTCTCTCCTGCTCCTTAGTCTCAAGAGGGCTTAATAGTCCTTTTCTCAGTGAAACCCATGCCTGCTCAGGTGCACTACAGCACTGAAATCAGCCTTGTTTTATATGGCTGATACAGAGTTAAGCTGAAAAGGTGCAGCTGATGCAAATGAAAACAGGCTCTTTGCATTATTAACTTGGGAAATGACTTTTTTCCAGTGGGCAACTAGTGTTTGGTGAATAAGGAAGAATACAATGAGCAGGAAGAAACACAATCTTTTCTTTCATCTTGATCCCCTTTGCCAAGTGCAAAAGCTGCTAAGGTGATTTGTTTCTCCGGATCTGCTCCATGTTTTTCAGAATGATTTAAAGCAGCAAAGTATGGGTTGAATGTAAATACACCCTGACTATAATAATGAGATAGAACCTTTCTCAAGTGTAAGAGGGCTTTGTCTCCTCTGATGTCTTGGCCATCATCTGCTTCCAGACAGCAAACAAACAAATGCCTCGTAAAGCCTTTAATAAAATCACAAACCTGCACTGAAAGTGCAGAATCTGCTGGGCCACTGCAGAAACAACAACAACAACAACAACAATAATAATAATATAAAAAAACTCCACCTCCCTTCCTAATGAGGTGACTTCAGCAAGGCTTGTAATCCTTATCTGTGTGTTCAGCTTTGGGCATGTAAATAGTTTCACCGAAGCGTAAGCCCCTTGCGTGCCTGCGCGTGCCAGTCAGGGACTCTCTGGTTCAGGACCTGGAGGGTTGAGGTGTTCCCCATACAGGTTTTTGAGAAAAACATAACTACTTCCTAGCATCCTCTGGGATGAGCCCTGCAGGCAGCATGCCAGCTCTTCCCAGGCCCAACTCTGAGACTGGGCTGAATCTTTCTATTTTTCCAAGCTTTTATAAAAAACACTCATTGAAGTACATAGTAAGACTCTCACAGACTTCAGCAGGTCTTGGACTGGGCCCTTACTTTCCTTCTTTCTTTTCTTTTTTTTTAATCCTGTAATATTTATTCCAAAGAGTTTTGGCCAAAACACCAAGGTTTAACAGCAACCTTTTGTTTCGTATGGGCGTTTCTACCTGGAGTTTGGTAAAACTGATTACTACTTGCAGCAAGAAACAAAAAGGAAGGGGCTTGTTGACTTTTCTACGTATCACTGCTTTAAAAAAATGAATACTTTCTACTTCACAAACATGCTGAATGAAAAGCATGTCTCATTTATCACTTAAATAGTAATAACTGTGTCCACTGCATGCTGCAGGCTGGATTCTGACATAGGTGGATTGACACTGTTTGCTCAGCGGAAGCAATAAACAGATCAATAACAAAATGTAGCCTGGGGGCCTGGAGGTGTGACAAGTCAAGCATGATTTCAGAGTCTTGCTGGCACCCTTATTAAACTCATTTGTACATCTGAAAACAACCGATGCCTCATTGGGCTAAAGGTAGCTGCAAGTATTGGTCTGAAGAAGTCTTGAATCCTATCAATGCCGCAGAGGAACACGTCTGCTCAACAGCAGCCTGATGCTCTTTTGGAAGAGTAAGCAGCAGTGAAATCTAAAATGGAATTAACTAAAAAGCCGATGTTTTGTTTGATTTTGTTCCCCTCCCCATAACTGTTTATTTTTCAGTGATGGTCTGGAGCCCTTTTCTTACATGAGGAAGGAAAATCAGATGTTTACCTGCCCTCTCCTCCTCCTCTCCCTGTATGCCCCACTAAGTGATGGCGATGGACCTCCTGGGTGAAGGAAATAGCTTGCTCCTTCTAGCTGCTTTGCTGGAGGAAGTGATAATGAGAGAGTGCCTTGCCTTCTCTCCTGCCAAGCTCGGGAGCTGGCTGACTGCAAGGCTGTCGGGAGAAAAACTTTGCTCTCTTCAGGCAGCCATGACTCAGGTTTCCACTTTTCCCCTGCTAGGGCTGTCTCAGGGACGCTGCTGCAGAGGGGACCACACTTAGGCCGTGGTTGCTGCCTTTTGCCAAGCCGTGTCCCTAAGGTTACACGCAGGTCTCATAAATGTTTTGCTCATCTTTCAGGCTAGAAAAGGAAGAGTGTCACTCTTCTGAAGGTCAGCCAAGACGACAGACTTCTAGGCTTGAACATGAGGTACATGTTCTTCTTTTTATCAGACTTGTGTGGGCAGGGATGAGGTGAGCGGCAGGAGAAAACACGAGTCAGCTTGGGGAGCTGCTGAGGTGCCGACCACAGGTGCTTGTGTGGGCAGAGTGTGGCCATCTCTCATGTTTTTTGGATGAAAGTGCCTCGTCCTTCTGGAAATGCTGCTTTAGTGTCTGATTTCAGCATGCTTAAATGAAACACTGACCGTTCTGAAATGTCTCCCTCCAGCAGGTTGATCAGAAAGGGTGATGACCCCACTTTCACGTTCTTCTTTTCGCAACAACTCTTTTTTTTTCTTTTTGATAAATAAAAGTGACAAATGACTCTCTAAGGAAAGAATTTGCTAATACTTGGCATTAGCTCCTTGCTGTATCTCTAGTTTCACAGCATTCCAGTAAGGATCATTATGGGTAGGGTTGAGACTCATGGGGAGTAAGTTATTTAGTATGTCTTTCAATTAAAGAGCTGATTGTGCCTGTTTCTACCCAAGAAAGTGCATCTCAGAAATTGAAACTCTCTGGGCAAAGCGACTTCAAGTGCTGGGTGAAGTATGGAGTGATAGACATTGATCAGTCAAAAGGAAAGTCAGAACAGTTTGAATAGCAGGGTATGTATCTCTAAAAGCAGCTGGCAAGAACATCTCTGGGATGTGTGCATTAGCTGAAAGTAGCGTCCACCCTGTGGGAAGCTGTCTCATTGCGTGGGATGCTTCCTGCACGCAAGCAATGAGGGTCCCATGAGTTCTTGCAAAACAGCATAGTTGTTCCATGCTAGCTGGAACCACAGTGCCTCAATTATTGACTTGCCATCTATAGTGTCTGCGACTCAAGATGAGCTCGACTGTGCATGGAAAGCCATGGTGCCAGTTCAGGACTTAGTGACTAAAGGGAAGTGAGAAGGATCTGGCTGTAAATTTTGCAGAGATTATTTTATTTTTACCGGATCCACTTCAGAGTGCACAACAGCTACTCTGTCACAAAAGGTTACATTTGCAAAAGCTCTTAATTCCATAGGGTTTAGATATTGATTTAAATTGGAGTCACACAGCATGAACTTTGAAAATAAAGGAGAAAAATTAGACTAGGAGTCAGACCTCAAAGAAAAATAAATACAGAGTAGCTTGAAGATGGCCCAGAAAGGAGCGGAGCTGGTTTTGGTTTAAATGAACAAATCTTTTTTTAAAAGAAAAAATAAATAGCCATAAAAAAACTTATACACTTAAAGTTTATGTTCAGTGATACATGACTGTGTAAATATGTAAGTAGTTTATCCACAGCATTTAACTGGGCGAGGTGAAAACTAAATGGGAGGAAATGGTAAGGAGAAACAGAGGCTTCACCCTAGTGGTGAAGTCATCAAATTCATCCTGGATGCAGGGAGAAATAGGACAAAATGGCTTACCCCTAGGTTTTAGTGACTATTTAAACAGGTTTAAATTAACACAGATAAGGAGTTCCATTGTTTTGTTGGAACCTACATGCATAACCTACAGATAAATAAGAATATATGCATATCTGTACCTTCATTTCTGCATCCATAGAAGTAGGATAATTATATACTGTATCTAAAAACATTAGTATATCTTACTGATAATCAGATTCTTAATTAATTTCAAAGTATAGTTTAGCATAGTGTATAGAAAATCATAAAAGTTCAAAAGAAAAATAAAACCAAAAAGCTTTGCATTCTAGGTGATAAATACATTTACACTCTTCATTTTATAATGATAGAATTTATAGCTGGAGGATTTTCACCAGACAAATGTATGCAAAAATGTTAAACTTTCATTTGTGAGCAGAAAGTTTCATTTTCCTAATCAAGGTGGATGGCACAAATCAATGCGGTATATACACAGCTGGGAAGGAGCACTTTTTGTACAGAAGTCTTTAGAGGTCTACAGTCATTAATGGAATCAATGCAGAAGCTTTATTACATATCATTCACTATATTTGTATCCCTATTGATTTCTGGTAAGTGGATGTTTTGGACTTTACTAAAAATGTAAAAATCTTTCCAGACTTCACAAAGTTGTTCTCCATTATCTTAACTCTTCTTTTGCTAAACTTAAGTAATGAAATATTTTTCCTATAGGATTACCAAATATTTTGCATGAAAGAATTTGCACAATGGCCTTTGCATTATCTCATTTATATTTAATGTGCTTCCTAAGTTATTTTACTTTTCCTCTTACAGTGCTATCCTAAATGATGCTTTCTGTTCTCTTGCAGCATACTGAAGGACAGTTACAAATAAGAAATAACCTTATTTAATTAGGTTTAAAAGGCAAAAAAGAAAAAATCTTATTTCTCTAGAGAAATAATCTAAGAATTCCAGGAGTCCAGGGAGTCCAAAAAAACTGGAATATTCTCAGAACTCTGGACTATTTCACAGACTAGGTGGGTGATGCCGCATATGCACCTTAGGTATAGGTATAGACAGATGAAAGAAGTAAATGCATTGGGCTTTTCCAGGTGTCATCTCTGGAAAGACATTACAAGGAGTAATCATCAGATCACTGAGTAATCAGAAAGAAATTATCATTTTACTTCCAGTGTAACGCCTTGGTACTGTTTGGAAGTGAGTTTGTAAAGGGAGCAATGAATGGCCATAAAGAACAGTGCTGAACTGCATTTACTTATTATTTTCCTCTCCAAAGAATTAAGAATGGCTCATCTTGTAGGACATTGCTTGACTCTGGTTCTTTATCACTAGCCTTAATTTCCTAAATCATGTTTTCTAGGTCGCTTCAGCTAGTGAAGTATTTTACCTTGATTATTTAAAATGGTCACAAACCAGTGCAAACATTATAGTACAGGAAAAGATTTTAGTGGAAGAGGAAAAATAATTTGCTGTTTAAATTGAACATCTATGTATTGAATAATAATTCGCTCTAGTAATTAGCTTTCAAAATAGAGCTAGTAAGATGGATAAACTAACAAAGAAAAATAATTTGTTCTGCCAACCTTCTTGTGATTTTAATTTATAGTATGTTATTGGAAGGAATACTTGGTGACATGGAATTTCTGAAGGATTATTCAACAGGGCACATATACGACAGAAAAGAGAAATGAAATTTTATCCTTTAAAATGGGCAAACTGCATGTGGAAGGTTGCCTTATTTTTTTTCACCTGTTCAGTAGAAATAATCTAGAGATTTTCTTTCTGTCTTACTGGAGTGAGAGAAGCATGTATCATTAAGATTACTTGGCAGAGATTATAAATCTCTTTGTCATTTTACCTTTGCCAAATTTCAGAGTCACAGGGGTGAAATTTTCTGTGCCTAAGGTCTGCTGAAGGCTGTTCCCAGCAGTAGCTGCTAATAGGTCAAAAGGATGCCGTCAAAGGCATTTGCTTGTGCCTTCACATAATCACACTAAAGACACAGTCCTTGCTTTTGTGTCTTCTTAATAGATACGTCTTGGCATGAGCAGTCATCAGTGTTAGTTGGAAGTATATTAAATTGTTAATCTTTACAAAGATACTTTTCTCTTTTTGTCTTTTTATGGAAAGACTAAGTTGAGAACTACCTCATGTAAATCAGCATGGTTCCAATGATTTCAATAAGTAAAACAAAGCAAAGCTACTTCCCTACTTTAATTATTTATACTGTATTATCCATTATAGCTATGAATATTGTGGAGTTACTGACGCTTTTCTAATT
Source organism: Phaethon lepturus (assembly GCF_000687285.1). NCBI lineage: Eukaryota > Metazoa > Chordata > Aves > Phaethontiformes > Phaethontidae > Phaethon > Phaethon lepturus. Next base: position 111,364 of record NW_010529523.1, on the reverse strand, counting down.
TATACCAGCAAAGGCATGATATACTGCCCAATATATGTAATTTAATTGGTATGGAGTCAATGTCACTCCCTTTAAACAAAGGTAGACTTCTTCCTGTGCGAATCATTAAAACACATGGTGTGGCTCCTGATTTCCTATAGGGCCTCATTGACTAAGCATTGCTAACAAGAAGCCCCACATGTGGTTTGACTGAAAAAGAGGAACTTGTCCTCTGCCCGAAATAATTCCAACCTCATGCTTCCAGTCTGCCCAGGACGTCCAGCTTGAGAGCGAGCGAGCGCATGTGCCCGTGTGCGTACACGTCTGCAGGTGAGGAGAAGAGAAAGAAGAGGCGAAAGAGAGAGGATGACCATTAATTTGAACACAGCTGTTAGGGGAAATGAAATTACTCCCTTTTCCTCAACAAACAAAAAGATAAGGGCAAATTATGCCAAAAACCCAGTAACAATTACGAAGTCTGCTAAACCAAAGGCAAGCCTCTGACCTTCTCAGTGCCTCTGTGTTGCAATAAATATTTTATGGATGCAAATAGCATTAATAAGATGTGAAAACCTCACACATGTGGGCACGCACGTGCACACGCACACACCCCCGGAGGGAACGAGCACTTGAGCATAGCAGGCACCAGAGGCAATATTCCTGCGGAGGAAGCTGCAGAGCTGGTACCAGTCTGTGTGTTTATCGGTGTGTGCTAAGCAGTTCTCAAATTGGAGGACAGGTTGTTCATAACCTCCCTGCGTTTGAGGAAGATGAGCAACTCATTGGAGAGTCTGGGATAATTCAGATCTGTGCCAAGATGTTAGCAATGCTGGATTTTAATACCCCGTACGTGATGAATAATTGCATTAATCAAGCGCGTTGGCTATTTACTTTCCTTAAGCAATCAGAGACTCCAACAGCAGATTTTAGTTGTGAATTAGTCTGACATTTTTTATTCCCATAGACCTTGGCCTGATATAAAAATTGAGGTCGGTTGAAAGACGTCCACCGATTTCCACAGGCTTTGAATGGGGCTCTGCAGGGACTGAACTGAATTACGGACGCAGCGATGAGGAGTCTTGAAACCCTTTCACATGTCCCTGACCTGTGTGCGAGATATTTCACCTCTCTCCCTCAGAACAGAATCCGATTCCATATATTATGTTCATTAGCCATCCTAAACCAATGCTGTAAATCTCACGGACTGAAAGGAAATAAGACATCAGTTTAGGAAATATGTGGGGCCCGATGAGAAAAGTTCTGTTAGATAGAGCGAATCCACTCACTTTTGTAGGGCTATTATAATTATTTGCCTTGTAGAACAACTTCATTACAGATTAATTTAAGTGGTTAATTAATTAAACTGTAAATTAATACACTTATCTTCTACTATTTATTAGTACAATTAATATTATGGAGGGGACAGCACAGAAAAGAAAGAGAAATAATGTAATTGAGAACAATTTTATGAGAAAGGATGGGTTTGTGATTAATGGAGACAGGAATCTCAGTTCCACTTTTGCTCTGCTACAGATACTCCAGATAAACTACTGAATACCCCAGTCTTCCCACTTTAAGATGGGTGTAGTAATCTTTGCTTTTCAAGTATTGTCTATTTGGATCGTAAATGTTTTAGGGCACATTTGTCTTTGGATGAATGTTTGTAAAACCCAAGACAATTGCAACCTCTCTAGGGACTTCATCGAGAAACCAGCAATAGTCTTTTCATTTCCCTCTCCTGTATTTAGGAGATCTTGCAGAGCCATTGTTTCAAAATTTCTATGGCCAGTAAAAGAGGCAGGAATCAGGAAAATTTATATAGTCTCTTGTTTAAAAGAATAAAGGATAACTATTAATCTGTTGCTTTTTATTCCTCCTTTGATGTGGTGTCAGTACAGACCAGGACAGTCAGAGGGGCTGGACATGCCCTGGCTTTCTCTCTGCTCTCTAGGCCAGGTTGGAGTTTGTTATTTCCATTTTCACCTCCTTTTGCCAATTTAACAGCTATTTGCCATAGCCAACTCCAGTCCTTTAGAGTTATCTCACCTTCTACATGGTTTTTACCACCTATTATGCTGCTTGTCTATTTTTGATTTAGGACTGATATGATGTTAAAAATGAAAAGAAGTGTCAAGCTACAAGAAGGAGATGGACACCTGGAAACCTTAGTAGTTTTTCTACATCTTATGGGAAATATCTCTTCTCTTACTTTTCTCTTAAGACACACATAAGTAAAACTTGGCTTATTCACACCAGATTTTTGGGGGACTTGGGGGTTTTGGATTCTTTTTGGTTTTTTTTTTAAACAGTTTGCAAATATTTGTATTATTTGTACGTGTCATACATCATGTTGGAATTGTTGTCTAGCTTATTGTGTAGCGCTGATTGCTGCATTGTCTCAGCTCTGGCATTTTTAAAACTTTAACTTTTTGGGTTTACCTTCCATGAGAACCATACTTTAATTAAGGCAAGTCGGCCATGTAGAAGGGAGCTGAATGGTTTTTTGCCAACATTGAAGGGCAGAAGGAGGGAGATTTGCAGGATTCCGTCCTTTCTCTGTTATCCATAAGGCTTCCAAGATGACTTGAAAGTTTTCTGGAATTTCCTTTAAAAGCTGTGGAGGGAGAAATAAAGAGCACCAGCAAATATTTTCCTTTGTTTTTTGTTACATTTTTAAATGCTGGGGACACTAAAAAGACATTTTTACAGGAGTTGTGAGACAGAGTTAGGAGCTCAAGTGCTTGTTCAAATGCTTGATTGAAAGCTGTTTTAGTTTATATGGTTATAGAAATTAAATGAAAGTAGCAGCATTTGGCTACACCCTTTTCCATGTTAGAATCTCCTTTGGCCCGCTCTCTGCAGCACTGCAGAGCATCTGGGTGAGGAATCACTCAGGGTTTGCCCCTCAGTGTCTGCTGTGCCGTGCCAGCAGCTTCACCACCAAAGCAGGCCATAGCCCAGATACTGCTTTCTCCAGTTATCTTCAGGCCTTTCAAATGTGTGCGTGGCTTTGTGCTTAATGGGCTTCATGGTGAGATCCAGACAGGATATCTGGGATAATTTTTTAAGACCTGCTGTGTACTTGGTTCCTACAGCTGAAGATCTGGCAAATATCTTGCAAACATATTTGTCTAAATGGATTAACACCCATAAACAGTGAATGAGAAATAGAGCCAGGGTTTACATGCAGACATTGCAGGATAATGGAGCGGTCAAGAGGAATAAGCCATGGAGGGGCACCTTGTCTCAGGGCACCCCAGGCCTTACAATGAACTAAATGCAATGAACCATGCCACGGGGGAAGCTGTTGCATCTCAGCAGCCTTCTGCTCTCCTGTCCTCTCTTCTCCACCCTGACAAGTCCCCTGCTCTGAAAAACCATGAGGCTGTGGGTGCTCTTTCTTCTGACATAGACCAGCAAGGGCAGCGTCATCAAGAGCTGAACCCCGATCGCTGTGAAGCACAGCTTTTGTATGTAAGGGGACGAGGGGAAACCTTCTGGTGTTGTTGGCAAGGTTGTGCTTTGAGGTCTGGGTATGAGCTGGAGGCCATATGTGGAAGAAGACCAATTATTAACCATAAAGGCTGAACTCAAGACTGGTGCGAGTTCCTTTCCATACCTTAATAACTGGTAAAGGTCTAATCAGAGCATTTCTTTGCCTAAGTGGGAGAGTTTTCACCCCATCCTATTTAAAGGCTAATGCTGTTGTCCTTCTTTTCCTACACATTTGTTAATTTGGTTGGTTTTGGAAGGACTGGAGAAATCTCTCTGATTGTACTTGCCAGGTATGCATGATCTTACATAGGGCCCAATGCTTGTTACTCATTAGATGAAGTGCTGCCTATTCCAGCAGTTGTGACGTATGTAGGGTAAAAAGGATGGAGGAGGAAATCTGAAACACACTGGTCCTAACTTATAATAATTAGAGTCCTGACTACACAAATGAACACAGAGACAACTTGCTGAATTTACACCCATCTCTACTAAACTCAGACTGGCTCCAGGCTGGAGGCTGCTTGCAAAGGTATTTCTAGGAATGAGGATATATACTGTGACTTGTGGCTGTAACTGATTTTTTTTTTTTTTTTTAAATTTTTGTGTGTTTTGGGTTTTGTTCCCCGCCGCCCCCCACCCCCCGAATAGTTGAATTTTAAGAATTGACCTGTTAGGCTGTTTGATTTCCTGGCTTTGGAAACAGTGTCCACAACAAATGTTCCAATAGCTGGTGCAACTGAACTGGAAAATAGGAAGGAAGGAGCCGTAACAGTATCTTCAGATTCAACGTCCTGACCAAAAGTGCAGAACATCTACACGAAGGGCATATGACAGGGTGGCAAAAATAGTGAGAATTCAAGTAAGAGAGTTTTGAAGCTATGAAAAGAGACATCAGCATAACTGAATGCAAGTAAAACATTCAGAGCAGCTTTGGCTGCTCAGCATTTGCCCATGTCTACCAGATTTTTATTACACATTATTACAATGTAATAACTAGACCAAATGCTTGAAGAACTAAAACGAATCCTGTGTAGCTCAAAGTAAGTGATAATACCTTGATTGATTTCAGGACAAGCAGTAGTAAGTCCCAGACACTTGTCTCTTTTATTGACTTAAGCATTAATTAATTTATGAGTGGGTTTCATATTTCCACATGGTGTTGCAAAATTAAAGTAGAATTAATTATTTGGTAATCCGTGAATCCCATTAGGTGAAACAATATGGACTTGTTCAGTAGCTTTAACATTATTCAGCATTAATGTAGCAGTTGTATACTCATTACAATGATGATACTTTTATTAAATATACCTTCAATTAGTTCTGGTTCATTTTAATCTCTACCTCCTGAAAAAACATTCATCAAGTGCTGTGACAGGAGCAGAATGATGAATATGCCAGGGCCAGTGCTGCTTAGTCCTTCAAGGGTACTGCACAGGCTACATTAAGGTGAACTTTAGAAATGTTTGCCTTGGATCCTCCTCTTCCTTGACCCATCATCTAAAGAGCATTAGCGTGTTATCCTTCCTTTATGCTTTAAAATAAATAACATTCATGATTCAACCATTTACAATATCATGTTTGGACCTACATCAGATCATTAGCGGTGAACAGGGCATGCAAACTCTTTCCTACATGCCTCCTCATTGCCTGGCATTCTCAAAGGACTTTGCCCTTGTTCTAGGAGAAGACCTCCTTCCTTGCAGCTGGTTTCCACCAGGTTCTGCTCCTTTCAGCTGCCCTGATGGGTGCAGGTGGACTGCTGCAGGGGCAGGGAAATCCCAGCCAAGGGGCAGCCCTGGGAGGTCCAGAAGCCCAGTGCTGGGGAAGGGGGTTTCCTAGGACATGGGGGCTGCATCTGGGAGGGAAACCAAAATCCACCCTGATAGCCAGGGCTGCCCACAGGGAGGGAGCAGGGGGACATGCCCTTCTTTCTGCCCTCACCGGAGACCTCTCTGTAGAGGCATGTACCACAGTAGCTAGCCTAATAAAATATGCAGATTGGCTCCTGTGGTGGGATGTGTGGGTCACCGGCGGGTTTTGGGTCCCCCCAGAGCAGCATTGCACTGCCAGTGGCCTTGTAATCAGTTCTACTGTGCTGATATTGCTTTGCTGCTTCTCTTGCCTATATTTAAATCAAAACTATCATTATTAATCAGAGAATTAGAATAGCTAACAAAGGAGACAATTCTTATTCCCTGGAGGATGTGATTTTCAGGGAGCCAGTAATGGATACCGAGCCTTTCCCCTTTCAAATCCCAGCAAGGGCGGCCGTGACTGAAAATCATTACCATATGCTATTTTGTCTGTCGTCTTTGTGAAAAGAGTAACTAGACTGGACAGATTCCATATTATATAAAATAATATTACAAGTGGCATCTTCAGAGCCTCTGCACGCTAGCTGAAGACAGCAGAGAGGAGCATGGGGGAAGTGAGAACTCCTGATAAAAATTCAGTCCTACGCTACACGCTTTTTTGCGCAGTGTTGTTTCTGAATGCCCAGCCTAGAAAGCTGCACTTCATATTCGCATTCTGTGAATCCACACTCTTTAAGATGATTTCTTCTGGGTTCTCAGAACTGATGCAAATGGTGCATTCCTGATTAATAGCACTCTGAAAAACTTGGATCTGAATTTCTTGTACCCACTCAACTTGCACAGTGACAGTGTGAACTTCTCAGTGGCCTGCTGCAGAGCCTTTCCGAAGTGCCGCCCATTAATCCGACAACTGTTAACCCATCTGAGCATAATATTAATGAATTTATTCGCTATTCATTTCAGTTCTGCTGCTGGAACACATAGATGAAGAGTTTCTTCATACACTTCATGTGCACTTGTCCTAGGAGATTGTGCGAGTACTGTGTACTTCAAATTCATTTGCTGTTTTGGTTTCTCGGGCAACTAGAAGGTGCCTTTGATCCCTCTACCATCTCTTTGTTTTTGCATTTTGATGATTTTATCATGAATTCATGTTTAATTCATGCTGAAGAGATGCAGTAAGTGGCAACACTCAAAGACAAGACACTTTTTGCAAAATCAAACCATATTCATTTGAACTCTGTATGAACTACTCCATTCCTTTGAAGTGGAATATATTAATGAGGACAGATATTAAGAAAAAAGATACTTATACTAAGTCACATTTATTATCTCATCTGAGGTTATAGTGGAGGTAGATCTATCAGATAAAAAATGAATGTGCTTTGAGTAAACTTTTAGTTGAAATGCACTGGCAAACGACTAATTCTTTTGTGTTAGTTTTTTGATTTTTTGTCATTTTTATCTCTGTTTCTGCTTCTATGTTACATACTCACTCTTATAAATTAATTTTATGGAGAAAGCCACGTGCATAATTAACATGACATGCACAAATGCAAAACATGTTCAACAAGTTGGTGTTTTTCCTCTGGGAAAACAGAGTGTAAAGATGCTTCATGTAGCATCTACCTTTTACAGGCAGTTTTCAACTTTTTAATAAAAGTTTTTTTGTGAAAATGTTGAGGCAATGGGGCATTTTGCTTTGCTTTTTAATGAACCAGATTGTGATTGAAACATAGGAAGCCATGGTGACATGACGCTGAAGGTGCCATTAGCTCAGAGGCATGAGGTGCACGTGCCCTGGGAGATGGGCTATGCACTGCCCAGGACTGCAGGCTGGGTAAATGTCACCGTCTGGCCCCGCGCATGGCCCGGAGCCCCACGTGATACCGCCTTGAGTGGGTTTTACAGGCTTACAGCCACGGTGCTGTGCAATTAAACTTATTTCTGCAGCTAGCGGGCCTTCTGCAGCATTAATATTTGAACTTTTTTTTTATAGTAATGAAGCATCTGAAGCGTTTGAGTTTTGACATAGTAGAAGAGGGCTGTAAGTCTAGCACGCAGTGTTAAATAAACAAATACGTCTTAAATGGCTTTGTTGTTTTTTAATGGTTTTGACATTCAATTCCAAGTACAATATCCAGAACCCTGTTAGTCGTAAGGTTGCCGGTTTCATGCCGAGGAGGGTGTGCTCTGCTCAGGTGCTGGTGTGCTCCCCCTCCTCATCAGGCCAGAGCGGCGGAGGCGCAATGGGACAAGTGACAAACAAGATGATTCAAAAAGCAGACCATCAAAGAGCAATGATGTCTTAAGAGGAGAAAATAACTGTGAGTACATAAAGCTAAACTGGATTATATTTAAATATATGTAAATTTGATTGAACTTGAAATTTAATCTCTAGGACAGCATTTTGATTCACAGGTGCAACAATTTATGCTTTTAAGCAGAAATGAGCTTATTTGAGGATTTCAGGTCATTGCTTTTTTTCCCAGGGTTTCGGTAGTAGTTGAAATTGTAGTTTGCTGTAGCCTGGACTGTTTCATGGTTTCTTTAGCAGTGTAAGCTTGCATCAAAACAGAAGTCTCAGCTGCAGTTTATAAAATTACTGGGAACTTTGTAATTGTTACTCATAACAATAGTAGCCATTTGAGTCTGTATGATACTTGCTTGTGAAATGAGCCGATGTAATGAAACAAGAGAAGGCTTCTTAAGAAAATATGAAAGCCACGTAAGGCTGAAAGTGAACTCAAGTGCATTTGAGCTTTCAGAAAGAGCCCCTCAGTTGACGTAGGGATTGATGACAGAGAGGAACCGTTTTGGTTGTGAATATCAAGACAAAGAATTAAAAGTAAGCAAATCTATTTTCAAATTCTACTGCCTATAATAAAAATGAGAAACTGATATTTGTCAATTTTTCCAAAGTTACTTTCTGGTAAAATTTACTTCCTGGCCAAGGCATATCAGTTGGATTGCTACTTCCTATACCTTGGTTATGGATTAGATATCATATGGAAACGTGTCTCCTGTTACTCAGAATCAGCTCTGACGGACAGGTGTGATGCCTGTGAAAAAGAGGTGGGAAGAAAGTAGAAGAGGGGGAAAATAAAAATAAATGGTAAGGGGCCCAGAAACAATAAAAGTCTGAATTTTAACACCTTTATCACTTCTGCAACAGCAGCTTAAAGGCCCAGGGAGAGAAATAGATTTTGTAAATCAGGCTAAGTATTTTTACAGGGTGCAGCATGAAGCTTAAGAACCCAGTTGGGAAAAATAGCTTTTGCAAATCAGTGAAGAAAATATATTTTACTGGCTACTCATTAGGGACAGGGGGAGATAG
>NW_010529523.1:87566-102708 GCF_000687285.1 Phaethon lepturus | reverse complement strand
AGGGAAAGACCTTTTACAGGGCAAACAACAAATGTATATGTATATGAGGAGGGGGGTTGGTTTGAGTTTTTGGGGTGGGGTTTTTTGGGTGCCCATAAAAAGCTACATAGAATCACAGAATCTTTGGGTTGGAAGGGACCTTTAAAGGCCATCTAGTCCAACCCCCCTGCAATCAGCAGGGACATCTTCAACCAGATCAGGTTGCTCAGAGCCCCGTCCAACCTGACCTGGAACGTTTCCAGGGATGGGGCATCTCCCACCTCTCTGGGAAACCTGTGCCAGTGTTTCACCACCCTCATTGTCAAAAATGTCTTCCTTAGATCTAGTCTAAATCTACTCTCTTTTAGTTTAAAACCATTACCCCTTGTCCTGTTGCAACAGGCCCTGCTAAAAAGTCTATCCCCATCTTTCTTATAGACCCCCTTTAAGTACTGGAAGTCTGCAATAAGGTCTCCCCAGAGCCTTACATAAAGGAAGCCAAACATCAGTGCGTAGCCATGTTTACCAGTTCCTATAAAACCTGTAAGCCTTCCTTATGTTTTTAAACATTATATATTGATGTATGTTTTTATACTAACTCGCAATTTGTGCATATAAAATCATCTCTTTTGTAGAGCAAGCCTGTTACTGATTCTACCATGCGGTGACTTTGGAGAAACCTTTTGAAATAATGGGAAATGAATAAATTCCTCAGATGGCAACTCTTGTTTTGAAACGAGAAACAGAAGGGTTGAGGAAAAAATCATTACTGAGGACCCTCCCAAAGATGAATATGTAGCTTATCAAAGTAATTATGTTAAAAGGAGTTCATAATTGCACATAGGGTTCAAACAGCAGAGATTAAAGCCACACGTGAGAGCCAGATGTTTTACTCACAAGTTACATGACCCTTTTGAGAGGCACAATGCCTACCATTGCCAGTCCAGGGAAGGTCTTGCCTTGAGGACAGAAGGACGACACTGGTAGTGGAAGTGTATCTTTAAGAGATAAAAATAAGAGAGATTTTTTTTTGGTAATTGCTAGTAAAGGAATTGGTTAATAGTGCTAAGGAGTACTGAAATTGGAAGGAGACATTTACAAATCTGTATAATTTTTTGTTTTGGTTTTGGTTTTCCTGTCTGATCCATCTTTCTTCAAGATGGACAGGAACTGTGTACAGATTGGGAACAGAATAGACTGGCAAAGAACATACTGAATCTGCCCACTCATTTTTTATGTCAATAAGAAGCTGAATAGAAAAGATCAGAACACTGAAACATTTTTCATCTTTAAAAAAAAATTGACAAAATACTCTTTTTAGTTTTTTTGGCAAAACTGCATGTTGGGATTTTCCAACTTCTATAAATTAGTCTGCCTTGGAACAGAGACTCTTGTGCTTACTTGAAAACTGGGGCAATTTTTGCAAGAAGGGGAATTGTCTTATTTCTGCGCCCTGCAAGATAAGTGCTTCAGGAACAGTCACTATAACAAATAAAATGATGTATTACCACTGTCAAAGGAAAATGTTATATTTGCCAAGATGTTTCCTCCTTCTTTGGGACATGTTATTGTTATTGATGGGAGCTCCAGGTATCTGTAGCCAGGGAGTGTGCTGGGAAGTCATGTATATTCCTCCCTCTTGCAAAAGGACACCTTTTTTGCTTTGATAGCTGTTGTCTCGAGTTCTGTACATTTTCCTTTGATCATGCTACTTGTAAGCTTCATCCTTGTGTTTCCAGGCTGATTGGTATTGCTGCTTTTAAAGAAGAGTCTCCACTAAACAGTGTTTTTTTTGATAGCCAGTGGCTGCAGCTGTTAGCTTCCTAACGAGGCTCTCCTACTCAAGTATAAGTGCACTAATAGTTAAAACTGTGTGTACTCAAATGGGCTGTAGTTTCTTAAAATTTGGAATGGACTTGTTGGAAATATTGCACTTTATTTCTTAGAGGAAAAAATGTATGTGGTCTGTTTACTCCTTTTCCAGCCCATTTATGTTGGGTTTCCAAACCACTTTTTAGTAAAAAATTAAGGTGACCACATTGTGGTAAGGAAGCCATTATCAAACTAGTTTAGGAGACAATGCACATATTCTGTGCACCTGCAACAGCTTTGTTGACAGTATTGGAAGAGCTGCAACTGTGTGCCAGTTGGATAATAGAATTGTTAAAGCTGTACAAATTGTCCTTTCCTCAGACTATTGATGGTCCTATCCTCTGGGTGTCCCCCCGGTCCCCAAGGACTGCTGCTCTGGAGTGTCAGGAATATGTACAAGATCGCCATGGTCAACCAGCAAAGCAGAAGGTTGTTCGGGTGACTCTGTCCAGTGGTCAACTGGCATTCAGTGAGAAATAGTGATACACACACAGTTAATTTTGCAGGCAAGGAAATGCAGCAGATCATATATTGATCCAGGTAGTCTGGGGCTCATCGGGACAGTAGGTTAATAGAAAGAGGACATTCCTATTAAAATGAGAACATTTTTGTATTGTTGGAAGTAGATTCTGAGCCTATTTTCATTATGCATTTTTAAAAAACATTTGTAAGCCAAAGCCGAGTTTATATTTTATATGAATATGTGCTGCTTCAGCACGTCCCAGATGGATTTTCCAGACCTTGATTTCATGTTATCCAGAGGTACCCTTAAAAAAACAGTAACTGCTGGCTGGCTTGCAAGGTGTAACTCAGGGAATAACTGCCAGCTAGGACCTGATTTCTGACCATCATTTCAAAAAGAAGTGATTTAATACTTAGGAGCACCAAGGCAAGGCAGTGTTAAGATAAGCGGCAAGAAGTAGGAGTTCAGGAATGCAGGAAAACCATAGTTGCCGCCTTGTTTAGATTGCAATGTGGTGGTTGTCGAGTGTCTTATTTATTAAACTACCTTTGGAAGAATCAGCCTGGGTTTTTTTTTAATACAATATCTATGTTGGTGACAATCTGAGCTGAGCCAGAATCCCGAAGTAAACCCCTTGTTGAAAAAGTGACTTTCTGTACTTTTGAATTTCCAGATAATCTTTCCCTTTGGTTGTTCTGCCTCCGGCTCTGTTATTTCCTTGTAGGCCCTGACATTTCCAATAAAGGTAACCTTGAAGTTACAGTTAAGATTTTACAGTGACTCATTAGTGGTAAATATTTGAGTGATAGGTGTATTGAGGGAAAATAATAATAATGAGGGATTCATGTAATGAGCATAGCAGTGATAAGGCTGTGATTTTTCTGTAGCTGAAGAATGCAAAATGCTAAATTGTATGTAATCATGAAGCAAGGTGAAATTCTTCATTTATTTTGGTTAATTCTTCAGTTATTTCTGACCTCTCTGTGTGAGTGTGCGGCCACTTTATTCCTCCTCTCCACCGCTGGTGGGACCTGTCTGTAGTCCCTGGGCTGGGGCAGGGCACAACAGGAGCAGTTCAGAGGAGATGCTGTGAGATCTGGGACAAAGAGTAGCTTGAGAAGCAGAGCCGAGCGGGGAGCCCAGCTGGCTGGGACGGGGATTTGAGAAGGGGGGTTGCAAGCCAGTGTCTGCCGTGTTTGACTGCTCTGGAGAGGGATCAGAAGAAGAATTATGTGCAAAACGGGGGAGTGGCAAGAGACTCGTGGAGACATTCAACCAGCACTGTGAAAAACAGGAATTATTTTCATATGAAGAAATGGCGTTATGGGTTTTAATGTAGGATATGGAAGGGTGCGTGTCAGTGTGTGCTCCTGTTTTCTTCCTTTTTGTTTTGTTTAATTCCTATGCTTAAAGAGTTCTACTGAACTGCCCCAGGAGCCCTGATGTGAGCTGTCGTATTAGCATAGAAGTTAGCTAATCAAAGGACACGATCCCTCTGTTTTCTAAGCTGTGGGAAACTGTTGCTTCATTTGAACTTTGTTACTGAGCTACATCCTCTAGGACCGGTTTTGTTTTCTGTTGGTTTTGATGTTGAGGTGCAAAAGGTGTGAAGAAAAAGAAAAAAAACCCCAAACCCTACTGCTACTAATCCCAGACCTAGTGGTTTACCGCACTCTGATAGCACAAGTAAAAATAAATAAAAAGTCCACTGGTGGTTCTTCTTCTGCTGGGCCACCAAAGACAGAAGCAGTGTGATACGGAGCTAATATTTCTACTTTAGTCTCAGAGCGGAGGGAGAGGTATATGGAGGGGGAAGTGGGGAAGTTATTCTTTAAAAGAGACAGTAATTGGTTTGCCTCTCCTTTTATCCATTATTGATCAGAGAGGCTTCACTTCTACAGTTTTATAATAGTAAAATTACTATTATGGGAATGTTTAGTAATTATTTACCGGGCTGACTTTTTAGTACTATTGAAAAAATGTTATGAACTGGTAGAGAATATCCATTACTATAAATTCTAAAACTGTGTAAACAAACTTAAGGTTTTACTCATAACACGATATTATTGAAATAAAGGGATTCTTGCTTCATTATAAACGTAGTAAGGCCTGCAGAAGTACAACGCAGCAATCAAGTGCTGGGTAGCGCATGACGTAGTGCAGCAGATCGTACAGGTGTAAGCTTATATCCCAAGAAAATGCTGTATGAATTGAGAGACCTCCGCAAGATCTGACCAGCCTGGGCAAAGAGCCAGGCTCGTGTGACTCCTCTTCTAGTTCCAGCATGAGGAGAGGCAGAGCTTGGCTTAAATTTATGTATCAGATTCATTTCTATGTTTCTTAGGCATCTTTTACGTAAATTTATAGTTTAAATAGTGCTTTAATTTCATTTTTCTGTTAGAGCTCAGAATTGTATACAAGGTTATACTGAACCAATTATTTATATAAACCTTACATTATTAAAATTGGTAGTTGATTAAAAAAAACTGTAATAAAGAAACTCGTAGCAGGCATGGGTTGACTTATCACTTGCTGCAGTACAAGTGCCTTTTTCAGAATTGGATGGAAACAGGAAGGTACGTTTCATTTATTTTCTTGCCGTGCTTATGGCTAATTGCCAGCTTGTCAAGGAGGTGCTCCAAAAAGGACATTGAATCACGACCAGTGATGTCAGTACAGCTGTGTTTTTCCATCAAAATTGCATGAAACAATCAGCTTCATGTGGTTTCAAGGCAAAACTGTGTTCAAGGTCTAACTTGCTTGAATTGGTGCCCAGGTTTGTTCGCAAAGTTCTGGAAACTTTTTGATTAATGTCCGGGTTAATAGTTTGCTGGAATAATGGAGCCTGATTGCCTTTGTGTGGTTCAGATACTGGTTACTGAGGTTTAACCCAAACTAATCTCACATGCTCTTCTGTGTATGGGGTCCCTATGTCATGTTGGACCATAGCATTGGGAGCTAAGAGGAGCTAAAAGGAAGGCTGTAGGCTATTTCATTTACAGCTGTTTAAGCCTTTTTTTTCTTTCCTTCTCTTCAATACAGGAATGGAACTACAGGCTTGTCTTCTCTGCAGAGCTAGATAAATATCACTCCTTTCAGCATATGGTAGCTCTCGCTGAAGGTAGATTTACATGACTGGAGGGAACTTGATTTATCTTCATAAATGACAACTTTTTAGAGAAGTTCTCTCCTGTTGTGTGGTGCTCATGGCTAATTTATTTGGAGACTGCAATGCTTTGACCCATCGACAGAAAATGATACCAGCCTGAAAGTCACGTAATTCAATCAGCCATAGTCTGTGGCAAGGCAATTCCTTCACATTTGTCTGCAAATGTCTGCTCATCATGGGCACTGCTATAATATAAATGGAAGTAGCAGTTACAGCTGAGGAATTCTGTAGAAAAACCAGACAATGATTTCATTTCTTTTTTTGTCAGCGTCCAGCAGGGTTCAAAGACATGTGGGGAACCTTTATCCTTTATATGTTAAAATTTTCTCCATTTCTTCAGCATGTTGTCAGCAAAGCAGCAGATGTGAAAGTTGCAATGTATTCAGGTGTGGCTATGTTCTGAGGATAGGGCAGCTTCAGAGAGAATATTAAACGGCTCGTCTTCTGGTACTGTCAGTCATGCAACCCACTGTTTTGTAAGCCGGTCACATATTGCTGGTGATGCGTATTAATCCACTTTCTGCCTCTAGCATCACCTGTTTTATTTTCTATCCTAGTTTCATACCTTTTTCGCCAAAACCACAGGGGAAATATATTTCAGTGACAGTATATGGTAATTTTGCTCTATGCACTCTAGCTCATTACACAATCCTTGTCTTTCTAAAATAGAGAAAGGATTTACGTCTCCTAGTATCATTTCTGCCACACACTGATTCAGTGAAAGAGCTTTGGGGTGGTTGGGAGTAAATTTAATTTTCCCTGCTGTTTCATGAAGTGTGAATCACTTTCTAGCAGATGATGTCACTGCCAATTTACAAGTTTTTCTTCCTGTACTCCTGTGTAGGAGGAATCATAAGGACTCTTTTTGTCATGGTAATGCAGTAGGTGTAGAGGGCTATGTGATGCAGGAGACAGCGTTCAAGTTTTTTTATTTTTGCCAGCACAGATAAGGAGCTAAGTTTGAAAGGTGGGGCACGAAGTGCCACATTCAGTCTCTGGCTAATGAAGAGTGGAGGACTTTGTCCAGGTTTGGTTCTTGGATACTGTGAAGACTTGTTTTCTGTGGGGTCTGCAACTGTAGTTTTAATAGTGAAGAATCTTGTTTGTTTTGCTTTTCATTTTTGAAACAGAAGTTGAACTATACACTGTGAAGCTCTTCTCCAAAGAAGAGAATTTTCTCTTTGGTTTAAAAAAAGAATTGCTTTTTACTGTTAAGAACATTTTATACACATAATTTTTGAGCTGTGAGTTCCTGTGAACTGTTCTTGACCCCTTACTTTTGATGTTTTACTGGGAAGATGCATGTGATTGTTTCTGCTTTCATTAGTTTCCCCAGCTTTTCAGTAGGAGGAAAATAGTTGGTGAATAATGCCTATTCTTCCCATACAACTGATCTTGTGGAAAGAGCAGTTGGTCTTGAAATTAGTTTTCCATGACAAAGCTATATATAGATATAAATATTAATGTGAAACGAAAGTATGCAATCCTAAAAATATTAATGCATAGCACCTTTTTGGTCTCTCAGATGCTCTAAGTGCCTTATTAACCCCAACAAACAGAATCACAGAGCACTCTGAGTTGAACTCTGTCTCTATTTTATAGGTGAGGAAACTGAAGCAGAGTTTCCTGGAGAGCAAAATGTCATCATAGCCATGGTCTCCTTTCCTAACCAAGGACTTGTCACTGCAGGGGTCTTCAAATAACAAACTGCGAGCTGTAGCAGGAGGAACAAGCCATCAAAACTAAGGCACAGGACAGAAAATTGGCATGTATGGGGAAGTTGGCAATCTGAAAGGAGCATGTCAGGTGGGAGGTAAGAACATTGCATAATTAGCGGTAAGAGAGTAGAGGTCATTCACGGATTATCAGTGCTTGTTAGCCTTCAGAGGCAGATATTAGTCCTTTCTTATATTCAGATGTTGTATAATTCTTCTTTACATATATTCCATACAAGCATCTTTCCTCAGATGTGTGTGGTGCCTTCACGTGAAGTTTGGCATCTAGTTCCAGCCTGCTCTTTGTATATCCCTCATTTGGGGATTCAGTGTGGAAGTAGGTAAAAGTTATAAATTGGGAGGGATAGGTGGAAATTATTCCTTGAAAACCTGAAATACAAGCAGGTCCTGACTGATCTTTTCTTTTCTGAAGGCCTCAGTCTTGAGAACTGTATTTACGTACCATCCAGGTTCGGATGGTTGGCTCTCAAACACAAATATAAGCTTCTGTTGAGTGCTTGGAAATGTGTTTAAAATTGCATGGTCTCCATCTAGCTAGCAAAATATCTGGAAGGATTAAACAGAACTATTGCAAAGTGTTCCTGTTAGGCAAAAAAAAGAAAGATGCAAGTAAAATTCCCACTTGCATTGAATTATATTTGCTTGGCTTTATGAGCATATGCAGTTCAGCTAAGTTTATTTATTCTTGGCTAGCTTCTTTTCATGTTTGAGGGCATGCATGCCTTGTAAATGCATTTGCTTATTCCCATGATGATACCAAACATTAAAAGGGTCAAGCTAACATTGTCAGTGAATGCATCTTCTAATACTTGGTACTTTTCTAAGTGCCTTTTAGGCAAGGATCTAGCACATTACAAAAATTGTACTCAAAGTATTACATAGCTGTGAGCTAAAGAAATATTATTTTACAGGTAGGATACTGATAAATGGAGAGAGGCAAGTGTTGATTCAGTAACCTAGTTAAGAAAAACCTTCTTTTTTATTTGGGTGCGATCCCCTCACAGTGAGTAAAATATGTCTGTCCCACCAATTGCAAGACCTGCTTCTCACCTGCATCCAGTGCAGTCATTCTTAATAGAAGCCCTGCCTTTTTGTATTCTTCCTCTCAAGTAATTAAGATCATCACTAAGGAAGATGTCTCTTTGTGTCAATGAACAATAACTTTAATATTGTTGTCAGCAGAATGAATATGCTCTGCAGAGTGTGTGTGGGATTGCTGCAGAATTGTTGTGACACACCATACCCAGATACATCGTGTAAGCCAACATGCTGGTTGCACTTGGACATCTGCAGTTCTGAAGGTGTCTGGTTCACACTGTGCTATTTCCATGCACCTTGGATTCCTTTGAATCAAAGGCATTTCCTGATTACAGATGTTTGTCTCTCACTTTTTTGCATGCATATTTGACTCACAAGCAATGGGAGAGAGTTCCTGGGCTTTTAATGTCCGATGTACACGCTGATGCACATT
The DNA here is from genome assembly GCF_000687285.1 of Phaethon lepturus. NCBI lineage: Eukaryota > Metazoa > Chordata > Aves > Phaethontiformes > Phaethontidae > Phaethon > Phaethon lepturus. The sequence goes on along the minus strand of NW_010529523.1, from coordinate 94,018 downwards.
CAGTCATGAAAGAGTTGAGCTGGTGGCTTTCTACAGCCATGTGTTGACTTGTGCTCATTTGTAATCCATATTTGGAAAAATCCCAGAAAACCTCAGTTCTCTATATGCAACATTTATCTACAGCAAGCATCTGAATTTATTCTAGGTATGTTCTGTAGATGAGTATTTCAGAAAATCTAGCCTAGTAGTTCCTATAAATTATACGCTAGTTGCATGGCCAGGTTACCCATCGTAAGACTGCATTGTATAACATGATGAGTTGCTCATTTGTTTTTGATTTCTCCTTTCCTTTTGCCAAATTATTGGATTTGTAAAACATAAATTAGTATCTTCACACTGTCAAAATCTGGTGCAATTACAGAAGTTTGAAAGAAGTTTCCTTAGTTTTTAATAAGCATTGAGTCATGTTACTTACCACATTTGGCTACATGTTAGCTTCCCTGCCCCCAACCCGCACGCAGAATAAACACTTTTGCAGATTTTTACAGACACTGTAATCTCTTATATCTTACATTAGCACTATATGCTACCTTTAAAGGAATTCCCGACCCAAAGGAAATACTGAACACAACCTTTTAATCACAGGGCATGAAAGTAATGTTACTACTCTTTCTACATGTTTCATTACATCTTCAGGACAAGCTAGGCCATCAGCAGCTTCCCTGTGGGCATCTAGATATACAAAGCTGAAACAAGGAGGCCCAAATTAGAGCAAGTCAAGAGCTGCAGTTTAGAAGATTTGTTTTTTCCAGAAGTGAATTTTGTTTCCATACAATTTTATCCCAGTTTTGCAACTTTCTGTGAGGAGAAACTGCCCTGGCTACTGTAACGTGGCCTTCTTGTGCATATGCATTATGACTCAGCCTTTAATCACACCTCCCATAGGACCTCTTTCTGTTCTGGTTGAAAAGGTGAATGCTGCTTGATTATTTATTAATAAACACATGTACTATGACGGAAAAACTATTAATAATCCCATGGGTTTCTCTATGATGCTCCTCAGTGCAGTGTCTGAATGGCTTACAGATGCTAATTTTATCTTCAAATTAGCCCGGGGGTGAAGTCATAGCAAAGATCCTGTTTTACAGATTGGGAATTCAGATGAGAGGTTAAGGACAGAAGTGCCCACCAGTTGCTGGCAACCCATCCAATCAGTATGCAACTATTTATAAAAGTGAAATAATGTTTTTGTTGTCTTCCATTGGGTCTGTGGGTATTCAGCATTTCTGCTGATTAGATGCAATGATTTTCAGGTGATTACTTAGAAAATGGGCACGCACAGTTAAGTACAGCTTCCTCAAGTTCTTTACATACCTAATCTCCGCTGCAGGAAAAGTTATTTAGGTACTTTGTAGATCTCAGTGTCTTCTTGAAAAAGATTGATTTTAAAAGTGATTTGTTTGATCTTGGTAGAAATCACAGAATCATTAAGGTTGGAAAGGACCTTCAAGATCATCAAGTCCAACTGTTAACCCAACGCCACAATGCCTCCTAAACCATGTCCTGCAGCACCACATCCACACATTTTTTGAATATTTCCAGAGATGGTGACTCTACCACCTCCCTGGGCAGCCTGTTCCAATGCTTGACCACTCTCCTGGTGAAGAAATTTTCCCTAATATCCAATCTAAACGTCCCCTGGTGCAACTTGATGTCATTTCCTCTTGTAAATGAGGAGGAAGAGTAACCCTGTCTAAGCCACGAGCCACCAGTTTCTCCAGGAGAATGCTGTGGGAGATGCTGTCAAAGGCTTTACTGAAGTTCAGGTAGACAACATCCACAGCCTTTCCCTCCTCCACTAGGCAGGTCACCTGGTCATAGAAGGAGATCAGGTTGATCAAGCAGGCTATGCTTGACACAAGTAATGCTATGGCACAAGCGTGTATGGAATCTTTATCCTTAGGGAAGCATTTACCTCTCATAAAAATGATTAGTCTCCTTTAAACTCTTGCAGTCTTATACTTCATTCATACCTATGTGGTGGAGATGTAATGAGAAGATGCGTCAACTACTTCATTCTTTGACCATGCTTTGGGCAGCGCTCACTGTCTCCAGTCCCTTTTGCATTTATGCTCTGTTGTCAAGCTCTGGGACTGCTGGCCTCTGCATGCTGCCCGTCATAGGTCTTCCAACAAAAGCCATCTCTGTGTGTCTGGAGGATGCAGAACTGAGCCTGGGCTTGACCAAGTGTAAGAAATAACCTGAGTAAAGTATACCTGGCATTTCACAACCTGGGCTTTTATGGTTTTATCTAAGTTTGCAGACTGCTGTATTATACTTTACAGGGGCTCTCAGTAAAACCAAGAACAATTGCCACAACTTGAAACAGGGGAGAGCATGGTGGCATCTTGGTCCAGTGTAGCCTCTAAAGGTGTCTTTATGAATGCTCTTGGTATAGTCGTGACTGATGAATCCGAGGCATCATCCAGGGCTTTCATGATCTCTCATGAAACAGTCTCATGAGCTTTTGCCTTCCATTTATTACTTTAAAAAGCTAAAATGGCACAGTAGCCATACATTCTTACATCTTTTGCATGGGCTAGACAAGATATTACAAGGCAGCACTGAGCAACAGTAACCTCTCTCCAGTGGGACAAAATTTTTCGCTGCTGTGAATGCTGAGCTCGCAGACACCAACCAAACTCAAAGGTATTTCTAGAAACAAAAAAGGTACCAGTAGAGTTAATGGTATAATGGTATAATGGACTGAGAGAATAAAACAATGATGGAAAAGGCAGGTAGAAAATAATTTGTGGCAGGATAGCTACAGGAGATGAAGCAATAAAATGTGAAGCAACAGCAGGGAAGCACCTGTTAGTGCTTGAGATTGCCTCTTTGAGGGAAAGCTAAGTAGATACTGATGTTGGAGAGACAAGGTAAAAAGTACAGTCTAAGAAATAGAAAAGGAAGCTAGGTGGACGTGAGATTACTTAGGAATAATTTGAAGAGGAAGGCTAAGACAAAAAATAAGCAGCAGGCAGGTGTTTATAGCATATAGGTGAGCGATAGCTCTGAGATTATCATAGCACAAGCACTACAGAGACAGTCTGCATAGATGTGCAGGAGACCCTGGAGAAGACCTGATAATATTTGGTGTTTAGTAATAAAGTTCACCCACAGAGTCTCAGTTCTTTCAAAGCAACCAGTGGAATAAAGATTTTTTTTTTTACTTTGTTTTAAAACAAACTATGTAATTCTGTAACCAAGGTGATGGGGGAATCAAACGATAATTAGAAAATAGGTTAGTCATAAAAGACATAACTATAGGAATAGGTTACGCACCAGTGTTATGCACCAGCAATGCTGCTCGAGAACCCACCTAAACCTTGCCATTTTGGTTTAATTATCAAGGAATTAAGTGTAACATTGTGATCGTGATACTATGTTTTGTTTTAACAGTGAGCAGTCAGAAAGAAGGAACACCTTGGTCAGTTCTACGGTCCGGTGGGTAGGTAATTATTCATTCTATAGTCTTGTCTTAAAACAAAGGACTGTGGGGTGAGTGATTGCTTATTGGACTGACAGCCCGTGAAGGCCTATTTGGTATTGCCAATTTTAAATGAACTTAGAGGGAAAGGTAATTCTGGCAGGGGGAGATCGCGACCACCGACTCAGAGACCACCCACTCAAGAAACCCTCCGACTCAAAAGATTGAGGAAGTAAAATCTCAAGAAATTATAGTGAGCATGCGTGGTCATTTACATGGTAGGCGAGGAATATTTAACCAATCATTGTATGGAAACTTGATGAATATGTATTAATCTTGTAATCATATGCCTATAAATGTTTGATTTTTGAACTGATCGATGAACACGATTTTGGAGGAATTATCCCCCATGTTCCCAGCGCTGAAAATAAAGAATGCCTGCCTTTTAACACTACATTGGTGTTACGAGGTTTATTCCCGATTTCGATGACAATTCTAGTGAAGTTGGCTAGACCGATCAGGCAAAAAGGAGACGATGACATTTTTTTATTGTTGCATCCCACTCATCAGGCTTGCAGGCTCCCAATAAAGGGTGCAAATAAAGCACTAATGTTGTCAAAGTCTCCTGGGTATGAAATGAAGTTGCCATCTGCCATCCTGCACCTTTCTCTGATTCTCATTTAGCCCAGCCTTACCCCAATCTGAACTGAGAAGCTGTCTCCATGAAAGTGGAAGAAGAGAGCGCATTCGAGGTCTTCAAATTCCTGACCCCACCCTGCTAGTGAGCTCTGTGGTATTTATGCTCCTGTTTCTCCTTAAAAGCTCACTTTGGAGGGACAATAGCAGTTTACAGTTGCTCTAACCTCCTAATCCCGTTGACAGGAAATATCTAATTGTCGTGGTTTAGCCCCTTCCGCCAACTAAGCCCCACGCTCGCTCACTCCCCCATGGTGGGATGGGGGAGAGTCTCAGAAGAGTAAAAGTGAGAAAACTCACGGTTTGAGATGAAGACAGTTTAATAGGTAAAGCAAAAGCTGCACACGCAAGCAATTAATTCCCTACTTCCCGTCGGCAGGCAGGAGTTCAGCCGTCTCTGGGGAAGCAGGGCTCCATCATACGTAATGGTTACTTGAGGAGACAGATGCCATAAACCAAACATCCCCCCTCCCCATCCCTCTTCTTTGCCCCAGATTTATATACCGAGCATGATGTCACATGGTATGGAATATCCCTTTGGCCAGTCTGGGTCAGCTGTCCTGGCTGTGTCCCCCCCAGCTCCCCGTGCACCCCCAGCCTGCTCGCTGGCAGGGCAGCGTGAAAATCCGCACTGTCCTTGACTGCTTAGCAACAACTCAAAACATCAGCATGTTGTCAACAGTTTCTCATCTCAAATCCAAAACATAGCCTCACACTAGCTTCTGTGAAGAAAATTAACTCTATTCTGGCTGAAAGCAGGACAGTATTTTACTGAAGGTGGAGCCAAAATTGCCTCACATTTTAGGTAGGAATCGCTTGCACTAGGTACTAAGCTGAAGACCTACAAAGAATGGTCCGTGGACCTGTTCTAACATTGCTGATAAAATAGGGCAGAAAGATGCTGAGGTGACAGTGATGGATAGAGACTCGCTACAAAGGAGGAAGAGGAAATACTCTGGTCACCTGTTTTGGAGGGAGACCAGGAAGAGAAACCTCACTCTTCAAATGACATAGGTAGTCCAGGAGAAATGTTGGGCCTCTGCTTATACTCGCTTGTTTTCTCTTGGCGTTGCTTCAAAGGTTTTAATGCTGAGAATGGTGTGATAGTGTGTGTTCTGTCCCCACCGCTCCTGCCTCTTGGGACATCTTTCCTGTCTGTGGCCTGATGCTCCAGCAGGGATTCATACTTCTTCTGAGGAAGCAGTCAGCAGCAACTGGGTTGTTAAAAGCAGCCACATGACTTTTGTGAGTGATAAATGCTGGTGTTGCAAGAACAGATGCCTCGTATGTGACTGAACGTTTTCATGGTTTCGGAGTGTTACCTTGACCACGTCACACCTACCTGTGACTCAGAAATGTCATGTCCCATCTTAATTAAGAACACAGTTCTGGATGTTTTCTTTTTAAAGGCAGAGCACTGAAATGCCCATACCGTTACTCTGATTTCAGTGTGTTGTTTATCTCAAGGTCCTTTATTGTGTACATCTGCGTGAGCTGTATGCTTTTCTTTGCTGAGTTCTCCATGAACTAGTATTTTTAGAGGACAATCTGCTGTTCATGCTAGATTATTTTCAAGCTCATTTTTTTAACTCGGTCCTATTAAATTGTGTTGAGCACAATGACTATTACTGTATATCTGTAAAATAAGTTGCTTTTTTCTCATAGCAAAGTTTGCTTTAAAAGAAAAAGGCGATGGGCGTTGTGGTGGGGGAAAGGCCTATTATTCAAAGCCTGGGAAATCTTTGAGTAAGGTTGAACACAGTGGTGGTGCCTATAACCTGCAAAGTGCTTTCACCAATAGTTTACCCCCAGTGTCTGTGGAAACAAATCCTATTCAGTATGATATATGAAAGCATAACCCTCTGTAGTATAGGAATCAATGGAACCATTCATATAATAGATGACTGCTTGGGCTTGTGCAGTCTGCTGCTCAAACATAATTGGCATCCTTGTAATAAAATACTGAACACCACGGGAAATGTTTTAGATGTTTATGAATCATCACGTTTTATTATAGAAGACTGACATATGACGGTGTAAAGCAGAATAGGCTATCTAGCACTCGAGTTAGCGTTACAGTATTTAATACCGTGTTAAAGAAGTACAAAGATTTTAGACTTTGCTTGTGTCTAACTGATGTACCATCAATATCAGTTACTGGGGGTCTGGTAGGTATAATATAGTATAAGATTGACAAGCCAATGTTTTTATATGAAATCCTTAAGTCATTGCTGAAAGACACAGATGTGAAATGTGGGGTTTAGAGCGCAGCGTTGCTGACAAGCAGAACTGGGTGAACAGTTGCACAGACATTGTACATTGTAAGCTC
>NW_010529523.1:86522-87535 GCF_000687285.1 Phaethon lepturus | reverse complement strand
CCCTATATGCCTACATAGTGTTTAGCACAGCTGGGAGTCCTTATCTCAGCTGGAGACCTCTCTAGATGTACTGTAAAGGAAATAATAATATAGTTGTCAGCTACATGTCTTAAGTATGTTAATAAATTCCCCGTTTATAAAAAGGACCTGCTTGGTTGGCATTTGAACAGACTTGCAGCCTCTTGATCTTATCCTGCAAGTCTTGGGCTCTGTCTGTTTAGAGAATTATGGTAAAATAACCCTTCTAGAACTCTCTAACATCATTGACAACGTTGTTTCCAGCACCCAGAAAACAAGTTTAAAGCTAGCTGTGGTCTGACAATGTATTGCAGTCTGCAATGCAAACACGTGAACATTGAGTGTTGTGCATGCCCTGCAAGATGCTTCTCACATCTAGAGCTAGGAATCGCTGTACAATGAACTACCAGAACTCTCCTCTTATTTCATCTCTGCTCACTTGACCATGTAGTTTAAGTCACCCTCCATTCAACTGATTTTTGAGCGAAGCAAAAGAAAGCAAATGAGCACAACTCTCTCTGCAATAGGAAGTGAACGAGTGCAATGCTCTCTTAAAAAGAAGCAGGCAGTTGGCTGCACATATTCTGTTTGTTTTGCTGAGTAACGATGCTCAGCACGTCTGTCTCGCTCCACACCATTCAGTGCCTTGCAGAAGTGTGCCTTTTCTCTTCATTATTAATGCTTTTGATTCTACCACGGCAAATGGGAAAAAGAAAATGGTGCTCTGCCGTTTGAATGTTGCATTAGCTATGGTAGTACTTCTTCCCCTCCACTCCACTATGGCTTCAGCACACCAAGCAAATTGATCATTAGAGATGCGGTACATGCAGATGATCTGTAATTCACAGGATACTAATACCACCCTTTGTCGGTGTGAGAGGTGGGTGTCTGTCCTTTTCAGGTGCATGAAAATTCTCCGAAACAGCTCAAAGTGAATCTTAGCTAGCAGGCTTTTTTTCAGTTCCTTAACTCATGCATGTGCTAGAGCCATAGCT
>NW_010529523.1:75085-86491 GCF_000687285.1 Phaethon lepturus | reverse complement strand
GCTGAATTTTGAGAGGAAACTTTTATTTGTAGCAGAGGTGCATTCTACCTTTTATTTAGTTGTTTGGTTTTTTTCCTTCTTCATCTCTCTTCTCTCCTTCCTGTTTTGTTTATGGGATGGCTCCATTTATATCATAGCTTTGAGTTTTCAATTTCACTATGAAACGTCTCTCATGTTGAGTGATGCTTCTGTAAATCATATTTTGTTTCATTGTCCTGTAGCTGTGATTAGCATTTTTATATTATTTGTTGTTGTGGGCATGTGTGGGGCCGTGACAGAGAGAGGGACTAAGAAAGAGACCAGGATTGCCCTCATTCCTAACAGTAACTCTCTAACATGTGATTTTGGACAGTTGAGCCAGGTTTTCAAAGTGAACATGAGCAGGATTCTTGACAATTAGGAAAAAAATTTATTTAATACAGTTCTTGCCCTCTGAGATGTCCAAATGACAATTGTTATTTCAGTGCTAAAAATGTAGAAATGGGGAAAAATAACTTGATTTAAAAAAGAAAATTATCATCCATCCATGGACAATTCTGATAAACTTTCAGAATTGAAGGATGAGCCCCATGGTACCAAGCTGCAGAAGGATGTGGTGGGGGTGCAAGAAAGCAGACGGAGACAGATTCCTTGGAGTGTAACTGCAGTGCCATATATCAGCGCTGAGGTACAATGAGACTCGGGAGCAGTAAAAGGGAAGTACAAGAGTGCTATTTAGACATTGGGAAAAGACGATCTGCTTAAACTGCTCCTGAATGATTAAAGCATGCCAGGATAACTAGACCTCAGACAGAGTGTGAGTGAAATATAGAGAAAGCTCCAGTAGATGAAATCAAGCTGTATCTGGGCCATTGGTACAGTCCAGGTGAACATCATGCTGTGATACAATCCCACCTAAACTTCACTGACCTTACACACTTAAGCATTGGATCAAGGCTTCAATTTAGAGTCACACTAGGCTTGCTGGGGAAGGTTTATACTTCCCTGCAGTTCTAGAAATAGGCTACTGTTAGCCACGGTGCACAGGTGAGGGATGTACTAAGGGGTAAATCCGATGAGACGGTATGAGGAGGCAGTGTTATCCCATGATGAGGACCGTATGCTCTGGTGTCTTGTACTAGTGTGAAGACTAATTTCCCTTCCTTCTCCAGGTAATCTGACTGTTGGTGAATAACAACCAACCGACATTAATATCCAGCTGCAGTTGAGTCATAAGCTTTACTTGGGGCTTATCACTGTTGAAAATTGGCTGGCAAACTGTACGTTCAACTTCCTGAGGTGCTGAGGAATTGCCAAACCTCATCCAAAGGGGACTGCTGCGTAGCACCTCTGTGACAGTGATCAGTGACCTTTCTTGCAATTCTGCAACGTGGAGTTGGAAGGTCCATCCATTGAACACTGTATGTTTTCAGCTCTTAATCAAACCTCCAGGCTATAGAAAATTCATGTGGAAATCTCACAGTAGAACTTCTCCTGGGACTTCTTAATTTTCTCTAGCGTGGAACATAGTCTGAGAATAGGTAATTTATAGCGACATGTTCCATTGGGGGCAAATCTAAGATGAGAAGATTTATGAGAAAAGTGAAAATAAAGTAAAAATAAAATAATTTGAATCTCAGAAGAGATTCAGTGTGGATTTGATCTCAAGATAATTTGGTGTATTTGAGCCATTCTTATTAACTCAGAGCTGATTCATGTATGTCTAGGAGAAAAGTGGAGTTAAAAGAGTGAAGGTTGGAAGGCTGGTTTTTGCTTAAGCGCCCTCATACAATGGGCATTCATCTACAAGTCCGAATAGAGTCTTGACTATTTTCCTCAACACTTTAGGCTTTGAACAGAAATGAATATACGTATATTCATTATCTGACTTTTGTAGTAAAAATAAAAGTATAAATGAAGATATTTCCTATCAGTAGTCTTTCAAAAGGGTTGCTTTTCAGTGAGGTTAGAGCTGTATTATTTTTTTAATGGTGTTACTTTCATGGCAACATAGGTAATGCAGGCTTTAACTGTGATAGCAACATGATTATTAACTAATAAATACACTTACAGCATGAGTGAAAATATGCAAGTATCTGTTGCAGTGTGCTTAACCATAGGAAAGTGAATGGTAAAATAGTTAGCTATTCAAACAAAAAGCAGATTTTTTTTTAGTAAGTGACAAATTGTCATTGCTTTTTTGTTCACCGTTTGCTTTCCCAGCCTAGGAGGTTGGGAATGAGTAGCACACTTCACCTCAGGATTGGAAGAATGAGAATTTTGCAAGTTGCACAAGTTGCCAGCAAAAAAAGAACTGGCAATATTTTTGAAACTGTTAAAATGTTCTTTATGGATTGGTGAGAGCTTGACAAAAATTACCATTGCACACTTCATTTCTTTTAAAGCGGATGATACAGTATTTTTTAGCAAGCAGATTCTGTGTCAACTTTTGTTACAAATTTTGTTTAAAAATACCGTTTCACCCTTTTCTCCTATTATTTTATACAATAGCCAACCTAGGGAAAGGATTCAAATGCGGGCAGAGAGGTGGGGTACTTAATATCACCTTTTGTTCTAACTCCCGGGACAACCTAAAAGGTGATTTTTGTCTCTTTTGTTACTATGAAGAGATTGTGAAATATAAACTGATGGGTTGAGACCCAGCCCTGCAGCTGTGTCCCCTAAACAACAAGGGCAGAGGCAGCAGCTGCAAAGGACTGAACCCTACAGCCTTCGTCACCTCTCCGCCACCTCTGGTGCAGTAATAAAACCAGATTTGAGAGTCGCAGTGGGTGCCAGAATTGGGAAAGGGTTTCAGCTATGAGGATAAGTTCACGTTCGCCCTTTTGTATGTTTTCTTGCATGAATACAGACCAAGGCGTAACTGGAGGAGCTGTCAGGGACCGTAAGCTGATCTGGTTTTCCGTGGGCTTAGAGGGGCTTTGTTTCTGCTTAGTGAAGAGCGGCACGCCACAAAAATCATCAATTGCTAAGTCAGAGGCCCGCAAATAGCTGGGATTAGCTTTGAGTCGGTGCTTTCCTGCGGTGCCATAACTCAGTGTAATGGAAAGTCGTTGGCTCCGCTTTCCTCGGTGATGTTTCCTCTGTGGCACGAAGGTCCTTGCTGATGGAGAAACGGCGTCTTTTTGCTGCGCTGTACTAGCAGTAAGAGACTGTCTTCTGCGGAGTCCTTGATAGTCTCCTTCTCGCCAAGTGTGCTAGGTTTTGTGTTTTCAAAAGGGGGATTTGTTCTTTTGACTGATTCTCTTCAGTGTGTAGCTCCTCAGCGTTGCTTCTTCCTTAGCTTATTGCTAATCCTCATGTATTCCAATGTTTGCATCCTTGGGGGAAGGATGACATGTAGCTCTGTTGGTTCGTTTGTTTGGGTTGTTGGTTTTTGTTGGGGTTATTTTTTGTTGTTGTTGCATTGCTTCTGCAACTTGCTGTACCCTGGACAAATCAGATGCTGTGCTGTGTATATGATGCTGTGTGTATCATCTTGCATGTCTGTTACACAGACACAGCAAGTATGCTTGCAAAACCCTATCTTTCATGCAGCCAAGTTCTCCCTGCGTGCCACCAAAGCAAGGGATGTGCTATAAGGCGTGTGCAAGAGGCCTCTTCTGGCTATAGAAAATTCCTCCAAATCCTACTGGCAGGTTCTTCAGTCTGCTGTGGTCACTGATCACAGGGTCTATTCACAGGGCCAGAGTGATTCACAGCTGCCAAAATGGGAATAAAATGTCATTTCCGGTGACTTTTTTTTTTTTTTAATAACTCAGTCAAGTGTATGAGAAAGTCTTATGAAATTTAATTGTGACTTGAGCCTCAGTGTAAGAACACCTTTTAATTGGTTTCTCTGGGACTTCAAAAATATTTCCTGCAGTTAATTGTTGAAGTAGGGACAAATGCTATAGGATTTTGTGGACATTTCATAGATGTGTTCTAGAAAGTCTGCAAACGTGAATGATCCCATAGCTCGTGCCATTCTCTAATAATTCTTCACACATTATATTTGCCTGTTTCCTTTTGTATTTTCTTCTCTAGTAAAACATACATTCCCCTCCCACCCCACTCTGGTTGGGTGCAGCTTTTCCATACAGGGGTCAAATATAAAACTTGCAGCCTCTTATTCCCAAAGATGAGCTGGGAGACTGGTTAAAACAACTGGAGAAGAGACTTGCACAATACACTCAGGCAGTTTTCCACATGCCAGTGGGAAGTGCTTCGAGAAGCACTGAAGGAACACGGATCAGCTTGATAATCTCTTGGATATTATCACTGGATATGGTGTCTGTCTTCTTCTCCATCTTAAACAGTTGCAATGCCATTAAAAGCCAGTGTGCTTCCCAGCAGAAGTGGTTGTGATTCAGAAATGAGAGGAACAATCGCTGTGTGCAGTTGGCAGATGAGTTTGTAATGTGCTCGGGGATTCTTTTCTATGCTGTAAATTCAAATTGCATCTCATCATGTGCCTAGTTAAAGAACAGAATATGTCACAATAAAGAGAAAACCAGGGACAGATTGTGATCCTGTTGGCAATTATGTAAGTCTAGACCACTTCACTGTCATTTCATATCCCAGGATGAATAAGAGCAGGGTAGGTGGTCTTTGGGGAAAAAGGCTAACAAATAAACATCCCAAACTCATATTGGACAATTTATTATGGAAGTTCTTGTATTTCAAGTGATTTAAACACTAGGAGCAAAGCAAAATATGTAAACATAAATAATGTTGGAAACGTGTCACAAAATGTAACAGGATTAGCTATCATGTCCTACGTTTTCATTTTCGTTTTGTGAAGGTTTCTTGTTCCTTCCACTGCCTCTTGCACATCGCTTTCTTTGCGAGTTGTAAGGTCTCATGATGGCTTGGCACCATCAGACAAATACCAGGAAATGAAGTGTGGAGTAAGAGCCTGCCCAGGTTCTGCTGATGCTGTTGTGTATCTAAAACATATCTAAAAGTGTTGGGTCAGGAAAGGTATTTACTCTTAGCTTGTGTCACTGGCCACCCTTGCTGACCAAGGCAAAATGTAAAGTATTCATTGCCTTTCAATAAGAACATTTAATGTAATGTTCCCAGAACATTGTCATGAAGTAGAAATTGAACTTGTATTGCAAGTAGTAATGAGTGATGTGGAGGCCTGAAGAAATGTCAGAACCTAAATCTAACTAAATACTTGTGGTGTATCAAAAATTGTAGCGAGCACATGTTCCCTACAGCTTCCTCATCATTTTGTAATCTTTCATTATTCATGTCTAGCTTTATTATTATCATCCTTTTGCAAACTGTGGTGTGTTTAAACAGAACATATGTAATAGACTTTTGCATAACAGACTACATTATTGCTATGGATGGAATGATAAATTTGTTTGTTTGTGTCATCTCAGGAATGAGTGTGTCACTTCTCTTGGGCATTTGGGTAGCATAAAGCCATTATAATGGCACCAGCAATGACCCCTGGTGCTTTACAAAAGGAAGCAATGAAAACTTTCTTGTCATCTTTAAGCGGCAGGGGAATTTAGGTATGTTATCCAGAATGCAATTATTCAACTTGGAGCACAGCCAAGGCAGTGAGACTAACAATGTGTTTAATCTTATGAAAAGATGGCAGGGGATCTTTAATGATCGTGTTTTGTCAGGATCTTGGATTTATGACGTCTCTGAGAGACAGTTCTTGTGGTGCCATGCTCAAAAGACATAATTAGAAAATCCATAATTCTGCTGAGTTTTGTTTCAACTGGTCTTTTTTAGAGAGATGTGCATTTATTCTCTTGTATTCCTCATCTGTTCAGCGCAGCCTTGTGATGTTGGGGAGCCAGCCTTGGGAGGAAGCAGCTGGTCCGACCCCATGCCATCCATTGATGGGGAAGCTGTTTCCCTGGCAACAGAAACGATGAGAAACCAGAGAATGGCTCTTTTCCAGTTCATGTTTCTTTTTCACTCAGTGTTACAGGAACTCATTAGCTTCTTAGGAAGAATCATATAGCTCCTATCAATCCAAACTAAAGCTAAGTGGAACAGTGTAAATGTCATCACAGTTTTCAAGGTTGTGAGCTTCCGAAGCCTGCTGCTCTCAACATTAATTTTGTATTGAAAAGTATTAACAAACTAGGATTTTTTTTCTCCCCTTTGTGAATTATTCATGGCACTGTATCAAAACAAAGCAGCAAGGAAAAAGTAAAAATTGCTGCAGCATCTTTGCCTCATACTTTGTGCAGCATGCATTTGGGTGTGCAAGAATGTAGTTTACAGCGAAGTTTTGTGACTCAATTAGGGCTGTAGAGCTGGCGCACACGGTGAAACATATACCTGTCTTTTTATTAACACTCCTGAAAATCTGGAGTTCCTTAGGAAAAAGAGAAGTTGAGAGAGAAGAGAAGATGACAGCTGGGTGGGTACAGGGAGTTGACAGCAAAGGCATGCTGGTGTTTTCATGCCTGTGCAAATAAGACCTGCGAGTTTGGGTCCACTATGCCCCACATAAACTCTCACCTGGGATATGGCCCTGTCTCTGACATTCTGCAAATGTTTTTCCCTTATAATATCTTCGTGAAAATGACTGCATGAGCTATAGGGCAATAATAGAGTCCAGAACTTTTTAACATCAGGGAAGGGACTTTCTAGGTTTGCTCTGCTTGGCATGAGAAAAACTCAATTTCTTGTTTTCTAATGTTAGGGTTAATAAACATAGATATGTGACACCAAAGCAGGGAACTCGGGAATTAGTAAAAGAGTAATTCAGTAGAACATAAAACAGCATTCTTATACAGCATAAGCTTGTATAAAATATGTCAGTAATTTAATTCATTAATTCAAAAAGCATTTTTTTTCCCCCAAAATGGCATTGCCACAAAAGTTTTGTGAGGTTTTGAGGACTCCCTGTGATCACTCCCAGAATAGCTTCTCTTCTGTGAGCCTGAAGGTCCTACTACCTCTCTGTGCATGTAGTCAGGTGTACATGCTTTTTGCATTCTGTAATAACCTTGTCTTACTAAAGCAGAAACGGTCATTATTTGTGTAATTCTTCAGAGGAAATGTGCTTTTTCCTCTTACACAGGCTCTGTGAAACTGTACTTGTACCAGCTGAGGATGAGCCCAAACTGAAAGGCGCTCTGGGAGTTTAGGTGTGTTGGATTTCATAGGGAGTTACGCAGATAACTGGTAGAAGTCTGAAAATGGTTATTGCCAAAGTATGACTGAACTTAGTGTAACCACCAGGTAGCAAATACACAGTGACTTGGACTTGAGCTTATGCAGCTTGGTGTGGTTTTAGACGTGGCTACAGTGGGTTACAGCACCTCAGGGACTGGTGTAAAAATGGTCTTTGTGAGAGGACCCTAGTCCAATCACCCAAATCCGGTATGTCTTGTTTGAGTGCGTCAGAGATGATCCACTTCTAAAATTCAGGCTGAATTTCTGACGATTCCTAGGGTAGCTTAAAATTCGAGGCAGATTGTAAGATGCTGCCAACCAAGTAGCATGAAACACAGGGAATATGCACAGATTTCCAGAATCTGAATGTTAACCCTCCAAAGAAACTCTCCATTAATAAACTGAACAAAGAAAACAAGTCATAACTATGAATAGGCACCATAAAGCTGTCATTTTTATAAAACAACTTTTTTCAAAAGCCCCGTGTTTTCAAGCATTATTGTGATCCCTAACTATAAGTCTTTATAATGATTATCATGTTGTTGTAGGCAACATAAATACAGCGTATTTTAATGTCTCAGTAGTTACTGCTCTTGTAGGTACTCAGTGGCTTGAACAGACCACCAATGTGGTCTTTGGAGATGGATAAAACCTGGGCTATGGCTTTTTTTTTTCCTCCTATGAAGTGTTAAGGCTGCAAAATAGGTGAAAGGCTGCTTTATCTTGGATTACAACATGACAAATTTTTATGCAGCATCAGGCTCAATTCATGCGAAACTAAAGCTCTTAAAGCCTGTAGACACAGATCTCCTTCAGAAAAGGTAGCATCCATCCTCCTGCCCAACATGTAATTTTGCTGCGGTGTTATTTCATGAGCAGGCATTTTTTAAGCTTGTGGTTTTGGTTGGCCATGGCTTTGTAACAAAGAATAAATACCAATTAGCTGTATTCAGTTAGAGGTTGTCTGTTGATGGGGGGTCAGAGAAAGAATGTCATGTCAACAGTTTATCATTGTTATTCACTACAGCAGTTCATGTAGTCTGTAAAAGCAAAAGCAGCATTTGAACAAGGGAGAAAAGAAATTGAAGGAAGCTGGTGACCAAAGTCCTAGCAGCAACATGTTAAAGATAAACATTAACCTTTTATTCTCATGGCTGTGTTTTTTTTTCAGTGAAGTACAAGGTCTTTTCTGTAGCCTGCTCCTGCTTTGTTTTTGTTTTGTTTTAAACTCCAACTTTTTTAACATGTACTTTCCCGGGTGATGGAACACGTTCTCTTCCCTCTCAAGCCCAAACACTGTTGTTTCTTATGCTTCCAGTAGCATCTCTACAGAGGCAGAGACAAGTCTGATGTTTGGTTTTTTCCTAATCTCTTCCTAGGGTTTCCCAGAATGAAAACTACAAATGTATTTGATTTCCTCTCCAGCACAGTTATGCCTGACTTGTAAACCGTACTGCCAAATTAATTCTGATGAAAAAAAGCCTTCATAAAAATTCAAACAAAATATGTTACTTGAAAGACTTCCAAAGACTGTGCTCTGCTTCTACTTTAGAAATGCACTGTAGATCAATTTGTTTTTTCTTATTATTTTGGGGGTATAATCCATTAGGCAGTGGTCAAGGCAAATGTCTGAATGCAGCACAGCCACTGTGAGACTGAGGGAGGTGAAGGTAAGAGAGTTGCGCCGCATGGATTCAGTGGGGTTTCAATGACAGTGGAAACCTGTTTCTTACTCTGTTTTTCATCAGAAGGAACAGCTAGCCTGATAAGGTATGAATCATGTCTGTCTTCCTCCTTGAAAATGGTTGTACTCAAACCTCAGAAATCTTAAGCATATCTTGCTGAAGAGGGCTGGGTGGCTCAGGGAGAAAATGTGTTTCAGGACTGGAGGACCCGCAGTCCTACCGCTGGCAGCTCTGCTCTGACGCTGCTCTGGTCATTGGGTTTGTCATACGCTGTCGATGAGGAATGCTGGTTGAGGCCATATGTGGAACGCTAGTTAAATCAGACATGGGTGGAGGCTCCATGAAGTTAAATCTGCTCTACAAATCTGGCCTGCATGTTCACGTTAGTGCTAAATGAGGACATTAAAACACAGTTTATAAGCAAAAGTCCAGCAGAGGGAATGCCCCTTAACCCCGCCCTTGCACTGGAGTTGGAATAAACAGAACTGCAACAAAAATTGTAAGTATTAAATTGAAATATTGGACCTGTCTACCAAACCCTTACCTCAGGTATAAGCAAAGGCAATTATTTAAAACAGAACTGACTCAGCAAGCTATGGTGAATGTTGCCACAGTAGATATTAAATTTTGCCCTGTATCAGAGATAGACAAAAAGTTGAAAGGTGACACCTCTTTGTCTTTCTAAGGGTTGAATGAAACTCCAGCTATCTGTGAAAAGTATCCAGTTGTCTCTTCTTTATATGCTTTTTTCTGCTACAGAACTGCATTTACAGGACATCTGTTCATCACATGGGCACTTACCCTGCAATGCAAGTTAAACAGACCCTCAGATTTTGGGAACCCTCTGGGCACTAGACTTTTGCTTAAACTGCTTGAAGCCTGTATCAAAACAGCAGCCGAGAGATGAAAGAATTGCTCTCTAGCCAGGTGCAGGAAGGGTGTGTAATGAGATGCAATTTGCCTAAATGTAATTGTGAATTATGAATGTTATGGTGCAGCTATCAGCAGAAGTCCTGCTTTGAACCTGGACTACACCAGCCCCAAACCCAGCTCTAAAAGAGGGAACTGAACTTGCGTGTGCCAGACCCAGCTTGCCAGGTCTTCAAGAGCCTTCACCGGAGCGTTAGTAGCTCAGAAATAGTGCTGGCGCTTGGGACATCATGCAGACCGCCCTTGCTATAGATTTATGTGCAGGCAAGCTTGAAGGGAGGGAGAAATCTTGCATTTCCTTGGGGGAGGTGCTGAGGTAGAAAGGAGTTGAGCTTGGATTAACAAGTTCCTGGTGGGTGGAGGTGCACAGAACCTTCCATTTGAAGCTCAGCTTCTTTGAAAGCTCTCCATGCTATGTCACTTCCCCGGAGACAGTGTTTTGAAAAATAAGTCCTCAAGCATCAGAAGAAATGGAAATGATCTAGGATGGGAATTTTGTATTGGATTTGAGGAAGACATTTTCTATGCAGCTGAATGTAGATTTTTTTTGTTGTTGGTCTAGAAGTTAATTGTAAATATATGAAATCTAACCTAAAAATCTAAAAAAAATGCACCAAAGTGTCTGAAATTAAATACAAAGTTCATTGTCTTGAAATAAAACTGATTTACAAAAACAAAAGAGAAGAAATCCCTCTTAGACAGAGATATGTCCTCACCCACTGAGACACTTGTGATCCATGAGCTCTTTGATTCAATTCACATGAGGCAAAGATGCTTTGTAATTACTGAGAAATTAATTTGAAAACCAAAACACATACCCTTTTTGCACACACTAAACACCCATCCTGTCCTGCACAAATTAGCAAACTGTGTGCTGCTTATGGGTCCCCATAGGATAATTTACAGATACACATGAAATTATCCATTTTGTACACATTTCTAACACATTTTAAAAACCCAGAAAAGAAAATACAGCAGCTGACACATTTGGGGAGGTGAGTGTAAAGCAAGTGAAGTATTATGGAACCCCCTTTAAACATACAGTATCTGATGCTGATTTCTAGAGCATGTCTACTCACCTAACTATCGGACTTACCTAAACTCCACAGGGAGTTCCATGACTTTGTGACTAATTTCTTGTACATACACATATATATATATATATTTTAACACTATAATCTCACACAAAATCTGAATACCTCACACATAAATTGTCTGGGGGTTGTTTTTTTTTTTTCATTTTTGTCTCCTAAACTATTGCATATTACAAACCAGGTAAGAGGAGGATCCCCCAGGATCACCTGGGAAACCCCCTCTTAATAGTGAAGGATTGTTTAGTATACTGTAGTTTCTACTGCTTGTGCATATTCGCATTCTCCCAGCCTTTCCCTCTTTCCATGTATTAAGTTAGCCACAACAGTCTTAAAGTCTAATTTACCCTGCTTGTTTTTCTCTTCCCTGCACAGTCACTTCCACTGCTTCCAAGTGATTCCAATATTACGCCATTCTGACCAGAAACATTTTATTTTGTGGTTTTTTTCCAAAAACATGTCCTGCTTGCACTAGCCCCACAACTGTGTTGTCCTGGTCCTTGGTGGTGATGGTCATCCTGGGGCACTCTCTGCGGGCAGAGGAGGCTGGGGAGAGGTCTCTC